>NC_037681.1:1381074-1502135 GCF_003255815.1 Theropithecus gelada
CTGCACAGCAAAAGAAACTACCATCAGAGTGAACAGGCAACCTACAGAATGGGAGAAAATTTTTGCAATCTACTCATCTGACAAAGGGCTAATATCCAGAACCTACAAAGAACTCAAACAAATTTACAAGAAAAAAACAAACAACCCCATCAAAAAGTGGGCAAAGGATATGAACAGACATTTCTCAAAAGAAGACATTCATACAGCCAACAGACACATGAAAAAATACTCATCATCACTGGCCATCAGAGAAATGCAAATCAAAACCACAATGAGATACCATCTCACACCAGTTAGAATGGCGATCGTTAAAAAGTCAGGAAACAACAGGTGCTGGAGAGGATGTGGAGAAATAGGAACGCTTTTACACTGTTGGTGGGATTGTAAACTAGTTCAACCATTATGGAAAACAGTATGGCGATTCCTCAAGGATCTAGAACTAGATGTACCATATGACCCAGCCATCCCATTACTGGGTATATACCCAAAGGATTATAAATTATGCTGCTATAAAGACACATGCACACGTATGTTTATTGCAGCACTATTCACAATAGCAAAGACTTGGAATCAACCCAAATGTCCATCAGTGACAGATTGGATTAAGAAAATGTGGCACATATACACCATGGAATGCTATGCAGCCATAAAAAAGGATGAGTTTGTGTCCTTTGTATGGACATGGACGCAGCTGGAAACCATCATTCTTAGCAAACGATCACAAGAACTGAAAACCAAACACCGCATGTTCTCACTCATAGGTGGGAACTGAACAATGAGATCACTTGGACTCAGGAAGGGGAACATCACACACCGGGGCCTATCATGGGGAGGGGGGAGGGGGGAGGGATTGCATTGGGAGTTATACCTGATGTAAATGACGAGTTGATGGGTGCAGCAGACCAACATGGCACAAGTATACATATGTAACAAACCTGCACGTTATGCACATGTACCCTACAACTTAAAGTATAATAATAATAAATAAATAAATAAATAAATAAATAAATAAATAAATAAAAGAAATGTATGTTCATGTCCTTTACCTTTTTCTGATAGGATTTTTCGTACTCTTGAGTTTTGAGAGTTCTATGTATATAGTCTAGATACAAGTCCTTAGCAGGATATGTGGTTTGCAAAGGCATTCTCTCAGCCTGTATTTTGTTTTTTCCAACATCTTCACAGAATCTTTTGCAGAGCAAAAGTTTTAAATTTTGATGAAGTTCAGTTTAACCACTTTTCATAGACTGTGCTTTTGGTGTCAAATTTAAGACCCCTTTGTCTAGTCCTATGTTCCAAAGATTTTCATATATTTTTTCTAAGTTTTACATTTTACATTAAATGTTTTATTTATTTTTGAGACTGAGTCTCACTGTGTTGCCCAGGTTGGAGTGCAGTGGTATGATCTCAGCTCACTACAACCTCAGCCTCCTGGGTTGAAGTGATTCTCTAGCCTCAGCCTCCTGAGTAACGGAGATTACAGATGCCCACCACCACACCCAGCTAATTTTTATATTTTTAGTAGTGACAGGGTTTCACCATGTTGGCCAGGCTGGTTTCAAACTCCTGACCTCAGGTGATCCACCTGCCTCAGTCTCCCAGAGTGCTGGGATTACAGGCATGAGCCACAGCACTTGGCCTACATGTTTTAAATTTAAATCAGTAATCCATTTTAAGTTAAAAGTGTGAGACTTAGATTAAGGTTCTCTTTTTTTTTTGGGGGGGGGTGCCTATGCATACCCAATTATTCTGGCACTATTTGCTGAAAAAGTTATCCTTTTTCTATTGAATTGCTTTTACACCTTTGTCAAAAATCACTTTGAGCATATTTGTGCAGGTCTATTTCTGAGTTCTCTATATTCCATCGATCTATGTGTCTATGTCTGTGCCAATACCACCCAGTCTTAGTTACTGTATCCTTACAATATTACATATATTAAGACATATATTAAAACTAGAGTGATTTTTACTACTTTATTCTTCTTTTTCAAAATTGTTTTAGCTATTCTAAGGCCTGCACCTTTCCACATAAATTTTAAGATAAGCTTATCAATATTATAAAACATCTTGCAGAGATTTCGATTGGAATCACATTAAACCTACAGCAATCCATTTGGGGATAATTGACATTTTCACTAAATTGAGTCTTCCAATTCATGAACATAGTATGTTTTTCCATTTATTTAGAATAAACTTCACTAGGTCATGGTATAGAATTCTATTTATATATTGCTAGAATCCATTCACTATTTTGTATTTTTTTTAACTAAGTTCATGAAAGATATTGGTCTATCGTTTTCTTTTGGTGTATAATCTTTGGTTTTGGTTTCAGGGTAATACTAGTGTCATAAAATGAATTGGGAAGTATTCCCTCCCCTCGTATTTTTTGGGAGAAATTGCATAGAATTGGTGTTAGTTCTTCTTTAAAGATTTGGCAGAATTCTCCAGTGAAACCTTCTGAGCCTGGAAGTTTCTTCTTTGACAGTTTTAAAATTATGAATTCAATTTCATGCACAGCTAGAGGGTTGTTCAAACAATCTATTTCATATTGAGTGAGTTATGGTAGTTTGTGTTTTTTGAGTACTGGATCATTTCATCTAAGTTGCTAAATTTACCTGTGTAGAGTTGCACTAGTATTCCCTTATTCTTTGAAGTCTGCAGGGTATGTAGTGATATTCTTTGTTTTATTTCTGATATTGGTAATTAGTGTCTTCTGTGTCTTATTCTTTGTCAGTCTTGCTAGAGGGCTTGCTAATTTTGTTTTACTGATTTTTCTCTACTGTTTTTGTTTTCAATTTCATTGTTTTTTTCTTTATTATTTCCTTCCTTCTGCTTGCTTTGAGTTTATTTTGCTCCTCTTTTTCTTGTGTCTTGAAGTGAGACTTCCTTTTTGACTCACAGATTATGTAGAAATGTGCTGTTTAGTTCCCAAGTGTTTGGAGATTTTCCTGTTATTTTTCTGTTATTGTTTCTGGTTCGATTCCATTGTGCTCACAGAATATAACTTCAATTTCAATTGAAGAAATTGAACAAATTTCAATTTTTTATAATTTGTTAAGTTTTGTTCTATGGCTCAGAATATGATCTATGTTGGTATATGTTTCATGGGCACTGAAAAAGAATGTGTATTCTTGGTGTTATTGGGTGGAGTATTCTATAATGTTGATTAAATCATGTCTGTTGGTGGTGATGTTGAGTTTTTTCATATTCTTGCTGATTTTGTCTAGTTGTTCTATAAATTGTTGATAGATGGGTGTTGAAGTCTCCAACTATTATTTTGAATTGATCTATTTCTCCTTCCAGTTCCATCAGTTTTTTATTTCACATATTTTGCTGTTCTGTTGTCTAGTGCTTACATATTTTGAATTGCCATGTCTTCTTGGTGGATTGACCCTCTTATCATCATATAACGTCCAATTCTGTCACTGGTAATTTTCTTTGCTCTGAAGTCTTCCTTGTGTGATATTAATATAGCCATTTATGTTTTCTTTTGATTATGTTCACATATCTTTTTACATTCAACCTGCCTGTATCATTATATTTGAAATGAACTTATTGTAGACATCATAGAGTTGGGTCATTTTTTTTTTTTTTTTTTGAGTCAGAGTCTTGCTATGCTGCCCAGGGTTGGTCTCAAACTCCTGGGCTGAAGTGATCCTCCTGCCTCAGCCTCCTGAGTAGCTGGGATTACAGGTATGCACCACAGCACCTGGCTTTTAATCCACTCTGCCAATCTCATCTTTTAATTGTTGTGTTTGCAAATGTACATTTACATTTAATGTAATTACATGTTAGGGCTTATGTATGCCATTTTGTTGTTGTTGTTCTTGTCTTTGCTGTTCTCTTTGTTTTCATGTATCTCATTTCCTGTTTCCTGCCATCTTGTGGGTTATTTGTTCAATGATCACCACTATCCATCTCCAGAATCTTTTCATCATCCCAAAGAGAAATTCTCTACCCATTAAATATATATGTTATATATATTACATACATATATATGTTGTTATATATGCGTGTATATATGTAATATATATGTAAGATATATATATATTCATCACAGTCTACTGGTGTCATCATTTTACCAGTTTAAGTATAGAAACCTTATCTCCCTTTACATTGTTGCCCTGTTTATAATAGTCTTAAATATTTTCTCCACATACATTTAGAACTACATCAAACAATGCTATAATTTTTGCTTCCAATACCAATTTAGAAATTTTAAAAACTCAAGAGGAGGAAAATTTATTGTATATACCCATATTTTTGCTGTGGTTTTCCTCCCTAGTTTTCCAGGTTTCCTTCTTTTATAACTTCCTTTCTGTTTAGAAAATTTCTTTAGCCATTCTTTTTGGTAGGTCTGCTGGTGACACATTCTCTTACCTTTCCTTCATCTGAGATGTCTCCATTTCCCTTTCATTACTGAAGGACATTTTCACTGGTCATTGGATTCTGGGTAGACAATTTTTTTAGTTCAGTATTTGAAGAATGTTATGCCACTTCCCTCTGGTCTCCACGGTTTCAAGTTAAAAATCTGCTGTCACTTGAATTGGTTCTCCCCTATCAATAATGCATCATTTCCCTCTGGCTGTTTTGAGTATCAATATTTTTTCTTTATTTTCAACCTTCAGAAGTTTAATTATCACATGTCTTAGCATCATAGATTTCTTTCGGTTTATCCTACTTGGGATTTGTTCAGCTTCCTGAATCTGAAGGTTCATCTCTTTTGCCAAGTAAGGGGAATTTTCAGCTATTCTTTGAATATTTTTTTTTCCTTTTAAATATCCTGCAGATCCTTGAGACACTGTTCATTATTTCCCCTATTTCTATTGTTCAGATTGGGTAAGTTCTACTGGTCTGTCCTCAATCCACTGATCCTATCATATGGTATCTTCACTCTACTATTGAACCCATACAGCAAGTTTTAAAATTTTACTTGTACCTTTCTGTTTTCTGTTCTATAATTTTCATTTAATTCTTTAATAAATTTTTTTTGCTGGGTTTTAAATTTTTGTTTCCAGAGAATTTGAATGATTGTTGAAGCATTTTATGATGCTATTTTAATATCATTGTTAGATAATTTCAACACTTGATTTATCTCATCATTTGACAGCTGTTGATTGCTTTTCTCATCTGTGTTGTGATTTTCCTGGTTCTTGGATGAATGATTTTTTTTATTGTATCCTGGATATTTTGGATAGCATATTATAAGAGTTTGGATTCGTATCCTATTTAATAATTCTTCTTCTTCCTTCTTCCTTCTTCTTCACAGGCATGTTCAGCTTCCCTCTGGGCCCCACTGACAGTACCTTGACAAAACTGAAGTACTGACTCACATGGCCTTATTGCAAATGGTGGGCTGGAAGTTCAGCTCTCCTATTGCTCCACTGACAACATCCCAGTGAAAGTATGGCACCAACTTTGACCACCTTGATGCCTCTGATTGGGGATGTAAGCTTGGTCAATCCCCCTTGCTCAATCTGCTGGGGGAATTGGAGCATTGCCTGCTTCTATAAGGTAGGGAATAAAAGGTCAGCTCCCAGTCAGGCCTACCAAAGTCACCCACAGGGAACTGGAGAGCTGCCTCCTACTTCCATAGGTTAAGGGGTAGGGTGGAAGGTCAACTTCCTGGTTGGCTCTGCTGAAACTGCTGGGGGTTGAGTTTTGGGGAATGCAGTTGTTCCATCAGTGTTAGGCTGGACTAGGGAAGAAGCTGATGAGGTTTTTCATTGTTGGGCCACACTTTTTTCTATTCTTTGACTAGGGAAAACGGGCTTTCCATGGGTCTTTGTTTTGTCTGTGCCTATTCATAGTGCAGGGCTCCAGACTTCCGTAGTGCCTTGTCTGAAATTTAGAAGGAAATGAGGAAACTAGGGAATTTACCACATGTGATTCCTCAAGTCTTGAGATCCCTAGGCAGTCTGACTTCATTCCACCTTTCAAAGTCTTCCTATGCTTGTTTTTTGTGTTATGTCCAGGTTTTTTCGGGAGGGCCTAGGAAAAATGGGACTACTCTATCTTGGTGGAATCAGAAGTCTCAAAAGGCCATTTTTATTTTATTTTATGAGACAGGGTGTGGCTCTGTTGCCTAGGCTGGAGTGCAGTGTTGCGATTCTGGCTCACTGCAACCTCTACCTCCTGGGCTCAAGCCATCCTTTTACCTCAGCCTACCAACTAGCTGCAACTACAGGCACATGCCACCATGCCCTGCTAATTTTTATATTTTTTGTAGAGATGGCGTTTCACCATGGTGCCCAGGCTGGTCTTGAACTCTTCAGTTCAAGCAATCTGCCCACCTTGGCCTCCCAAAGTGCTGGAATTACAGGCGTGAGCCACAGTGCTTGGCCTCAAAAGGCCATTTGTAAACACTTGCTTTAGTTTACTGCCTAGAGTCTCCTCCAGGTTGTCAAAAGCCATGAATTTTGTACTTTATCAATTTACAACCCAAACCTTGCCCTGCACAGATGCATACTAAGATATAGAAACAGGCTGAATCAAATACTTAGGAAGACTTCCAGTTTCCAGTTCATGTAAGGAGTCTGGAAGTCATCATCACTCTGTCCTAACAACAAGCAAAAACTGAACAAACTCTTCTTAGATTTTGTTTTGTTTTGAAACAGGGTCTCTTTTTGCCCAAGCTGAGTGCAGGGGCATGATCATGGCTTACTGCAGCCTCGACCTCCTGGGCTCAAGCAATCCTCCTGCCTCAGTCTCCCAAGTAGCTGGGACTATAGGTGCACATCACCACGCCTGGCTAATTTTTTGTATTTTTTTGTAGAGGTGGTTTTCACCATGTTGCTGAGGCCAGTATTCTTAGATTCTTTACAGAAGTGAGGTCACGGGGCAAACTGCTGCCTCCTAAGCTGGAGGGTTAGATAGACAGATACAGAGAATTGCAACATGCTGGAGCAGAATCTCAGAAACAGAAATCTCTGAGTGAAGCAGTACTCATGAGGAAATCCTAAACTGTAATTGAGGAAATGCTGAGACTCACAGTGGACAAGTCTGAGAGTTAAAAATCCTAGGATGGGGCAGTGGGAGGAGGCTGTCCTAGAAGATCCTCACACTTGTGTGGATTTTACCTCTGAGAGCTTTGGCAGGTTCTCACAGTGAATATCAGAGAAAAAAATCCATGCTTCTGGAAGGAGAAAGGAAAAAGTTATTTTGAAATATGCCAGAGCATTCAATGATAAAGAAAAAAATCTTGGAAGAGCCAGAGGAGAAAAGTACCTTACCTATAGAAGAACAAAGATAAGAACTATATCAGGACTTCTCAGAAACTATGCAAGCAAGAAGAGAATAGAATGAAGTATTTGAAGTGTTGAGAAAAAACCCACCAATGTAGAATTCTGTATCCTGTGGAATTGTCCTTCAAAAACGAAGGAGAAATAAGCACTTTCTCAGACAAATGAAAATTGAGGGAATTTGTTGCCAGTAGACCTGCCTTGCAAGAAATGTTAAAAGAAGTTCTTCAGAGAGAAGGAAAATGATGTAGGTTGGAAATTCTGATCTACATGGAGAAAGGAAGAGCAATAGAGAAAGCATAGTTGAAAATAAAGTAAAAAAAACTTTTTCTTAGTTGATCTAACAGATAAGAGTTTATTCAAAATGATAGCAATGATGTATTGAATGATTGTAGTTTATATTTAAATGCAAAGAATGACAGCCGTTATACAAGGGACTGGAGGGAATAATTAGGGATATTTCATTATTATAAAGTATTTGCACTACCCATGAAGTGGTACAGTGCTATTTGAAAGTGGACTTGGATTAGTTATAAATGTATATTGCAACTTTAGGGCAACTACTAAAAAATGTTGAAAAAAGAAGTACAATTCATATGCTAAGAAAGGAAAGACAAAAAGTGAAATCGTAAGAGGAAATAATAGCACCCTGCACTTCTATGGGGCTTCATGATTTGTGAGCACGTTAAAAAATTATATATATATAAAAATATGTGTATATTTTTAAATATATGTGTAATTTTAAAATGTATATTTAACAATGTTTACTTCATCTACCTTGCAACATTGATATGTATTTTCTCAATACATACTGTTGCAAGGTAGGTGGAGTAGATTTTGTTATTGAAGACAAAACAAAACAGAACAATGAAGTTTGGTTAAGGTTCTTACCTAAGGTTAAGAAGCTGGTAAGAGAAATGTTAACAATTTTTGTGAATTTTAGCCCTGTACTCCTATTAGCAAACCCGGCATTATTTACTTTAAAAGGTTGCTTTGAGGACTGAGATAATCACACATTTAAAGCAGAATGCCTAGCATGTTATAAGCACTCAATAAATTGTAGCTATTTATTAAAACCAAAATCAAAAATCAAAAATCCAAACCAAAACAGAAAAATAAACCTCATCATATTTCCATAATGAGGAAGTAATGATTCAGACTCCAAGCTTTCAAAAACAGGAAGGATGCCTCTGTCTATTCCTGTTTGGTTGTGTTGCACCTCACCTGTTACTTAATAAGCCCTGGCATCTCTGTAATTTTAGAACTGGAAGGAACTTAAAGGTCATCTATTCCAAGCTTCTCATTTTATAGATAAAGAATCTGAGGCTGAGAGGGGTTGAATGAATTACTTCAAGATTACAGTGCTATCACTCTTCCTGCTATAGCTGGTAGAGTACACCAACAGTGAGCAGGAAACAAACCTAAGAAAAACATCCAGATTCCAGAAAGGAAAAGATTCAGACAATAAAACCTGAGAGAGCAGGTTTCAAAAGGTATAAATAACCCCCTACAGGCTAAGCACCCAGGTACGAGGGCAGTGCCTACGAACTATACTCATGGAAATCTATGAGGTCCTCATGGAAGTCTATGAGGGGGTAATTTAACTGGTAGGCAACCAGACTAGAACTGCCCTGGACTTCATGAGCGGTAAAGGCCACACTGAGGAGGGCTTTGCAGCTGAGCAGAGGCTCTCTTCTACAAACATTATGGAGCTGAAAGGCGGGGATGGTGGATACAGAAGTGCAATACTGTCAATACTGCATATCCAATCCCTAAGAGTCAGTCATAATGGTGAGCAAGTATCATTAATCCAGCCAGCAAATGCACCCCAAACCACACAGGTGACACAAAAGATGCAGAAAATATTCAGATCAAGACTTTTTGCTAATAGTTGTGCTTTCACCCTTCACTTCAACTGGTCATAGCAGCAATTCCCAGAAATGTCTCAGATACATATATATTTTTTACTTGAAAATGATAAAAATGTGCCAGGCACAGTGGGTAGCTCATGCCTGTAATCTCGATTACTTGGGAGGCCGAAGCAGGAGAATCGCTTCAGCCCAGGAGTTTGAGACTGCAGTGAGCCATAATTGCACCACTGCACTCTGGCCTGGGTGACACAGCGAGACACTGACTCTTAAAAAACAAAACAAAACGAGATAAAAATTGATTTGTTTAAATGAGAAGAAATGCTATTTTTCGCAATTATTTCTTTTAGTAACACATTTTGTCAGTTTACTTTTACTTTTACATTAGTTGTGAGCTAGAGTAGTCAAGAAATTAGTAAGGTCTTTGCCAACCTCGCCGATTCATTTTTATTAATAGAATTATAAACATAGTCTTTCTTACCCTTATCTGAAAGTGTATTTTACATAAAAGCAGAGGTTTTTAAAAATATAATTTCTCAAATTTAAGAGATGAAATTTTGCCTTTTTCTATCTTGTCCCTCTCTGGTTTCAGTCTTCTAAGAATAAATCAAAGTGAAAAGAACATGTATGAGATATGTTGAATAAGCTATAAGCTAGTGTAACAGCTATTAAGCATTTTAAAAAGATGTCAAAAGCAGTTCTAAAAACTGTTTTTGTTGTTGTTGGAGAAATGTTAAGAGGACAACAAAAGCTGTTTACAAAATAGTAAATACAATAAGAGCTTTCTTTCATAAAAATGTGCATCTGAGTTTATGTGTATGCACAAAAAAGAAATCTGTGGAAATTTACCCCGAACGTTAAAACTGATTTTCTTTTTCTGGGTCTTGGGCTTTCATGGGACTTTTATTTCTGTTTACTTATTTGTGTTTTCTAATTTTCCTACAATAAATACGTATTTTGGCTGAAAGACAAAAGGTTTTCTTTTTCCTTTCTTTTTTGATTAATGTTTACTTACATTTTACAGAGTCAAATCTGGAGTGGAGGGGAAGACGAGCAAAGTCCAGAATGAGTGTCAATTAAAGCTTCTCCAGGCTGAACAGCATGTGGGGGCAGGAGTCCTCTTGATACTAAAGTGGGATTTTGTGTGTGTGTGAGTTCTTCTTTGTTCTGTAGTGAAAATGCAATTATAGAAAACTAATTTGCAGTTGCTCTGAAAACTAAATTTGTTTCCCTGTTGTTTCTAGAGGTGCTTCTTTAACAATTCAGTTTAGGCTTAAAGCAATTATGCACTGTGTTGAAAGGGCCAATACAAAGTAAAGAGGGGACATAAATCTCTGCCCTTACAAGTACTATTTTTCTCTCCCAGCTAACTCTGAAGCCTCTTCTCCTCTAATTTGTGTATTCTTTTTCCTTTAACAAGCACTTCTTTTCATGCTGATTAAATCATGGGAGATAAAAAAAGCCCAGATCTGGAAGCTGATAGTCTAGTTGAGTCAACAAGGCACATGTTGGAAAAATTAACTAAAACGATGGGGGCAGTATGCACTAAGACATGAAATGACTTATACAGAGGTCTTCAGCAGTTAAAGGTAGGGCTGGTAACTTTACTGTGGTCATGGTCTAGATCAGCACTGTCCAACAAAACTTTCTACAGTGATGGAAATAATTATTTTGCACTGATTAATACAGTAGCCACCAGCTACATGTGATTATTATTTGAGATGTGATTAGTGCAATTGAGGAACTAAATTTTAAATTATCTACCTTATATTTCAATTCAGCTACATGTGGGTCAGGTGTGATGGCTCACACCCGTAATCCCAGCACTTTGGGAGGCTAAGGCAGATGGATCACAACGTCAGGGGTTTGAGACCAGCCAGGCCAATATGGTGAAACTCTGTCTCTACTAAAAATACAAAAATTAGCTGGGCGTGGTGGTGTGTGCCTGTAGTCCCAGCTGCTCAGGAGGCTGAGGTAGGAGAATCACTTGAACCCGGGAGGCAGAGGTTGCAGTCAGCCAAGATTGCACCACTGCACTCCAGCCTGGCTGACAGAGCAAGACTCCATCTCTAAAAAAAAAAAAAAAAAAAAAAAACAAAAAACAAAAAACAAAAAACAAACAAACAAAGCTACATGTGGCTGGCTGGTGATTATGGTATTCAAGAGTGCAGGCCTAGGTTTTAGAAGGTGTCACTAAAGTAAGACTTGTTACTTGAAGAAAGGGAGGATTCGAAAAACAGAATAAAGAAAAGTGTTCCAGGAGAAGACAAAGTACGAACGAGCTGTACTCAAGTCATACCGAGGGTAGAAAAGTGCTTCATGCCTGGATAGGGGTTTGTGCTGTGTTGCTACACTGGGCAGCCCACGTCCTTGAGAGAGGATCTGAAGATGTAGGTAATGAGGAGTCATTGATTATTTGAGATCAGTGGATTATCATGGCTCTTACCTTGTGCCAGGCATTTTGTTGAGTGCCTTAAATGGAATATTTCATACTATAACAACCCTTTAAAGAAAAAAAAAAAGACTGAGAAAAGGGTGACTGAGCTTATCAAGGAGATCCTTGAAGAAAAGGGAGGAATAAACGTAGATTTGTCTAGGCAGCTTGGCAGGAAAGGAAATGAGTGCTTGAGGAGGATTAAATGAAGGTTCCTCCCCCAGGTAGGTCAAACCCATTTGGGCTGAAAGCAGAAGGGAAGAACCTACTGCAGAGAAAGAGGGGGAAGATCTGGACAGGGGTGAGAGGCAGCCCGCAGGCCTCAATGGCTGTCCTGGAAAGGGAGAAGGGGCTCCTGGTCCTTTGGGTACATGAGAATGTTCACAAAATGGATGATACACAGCAATACTTGGAAAAGAGTGGCAGAGGTTGCTGGACCTGGATTTCTTTTTTTTTTTAATCTGTGAAGTAAGAATCAGAGACATCTGCCAAGAAAAGAGGGAAGAAAGAAAAATGGGGTGAGTGGGGAGAAAGGAGATCTGAAATAACATCATTTGAGGTTGCCCTGATAATGACTACCACCACCTTTATCATGTGGTTTTCCTGAGTCTATTATGGGTATTTACATATACTATCTCCTTTATCTCACAATTTAGTTAAGTATTATTAATTCCAATTATTTCTCAGTTATACGGAAGTTAAGGCTCAAAAACGTTACCACTTTAATTTTAAAAAAAGGATTGCCTACCACCTCACGCCAGGGGCTGTTCTAAGCAAAAAACTCAGGCAAGGGGCCTGCCTTCATGGTTTTATGTAAGTAGTGCAGACAGAAAAATAAAATATCAGATCATTTCAGAGTTTAAGTGGTGTGGAAATAATAAAATGTGTTATGGTATTAACGGTGGGGAGGAAGTACAGTTGTGTGGTCAGCCAGGGGAGGACCCTGTAAGGGGACAAGTGAGCTGAGAACTTTAGGATGAAAAAAGCAGGAGGAAGAGTTTTCCGGGCCAAGGAAAGGGCAAGTGCAGAGGCCCTGAATCACGAACTAGCTGGGCTCCTGAAGAAATGCAAAGGTAGTGCAGCCGACCCTGATCAAGGAGGTCTAAGCCAAGGCTGGAGACGCCATAGCAAGTTATGGCAAGGATTTACCCAAGGGGGCAAAGCCGATCCGATCCGACAGCATAAGGCTTCCTAGGGAGCAAGGGCCAGGCTGCCGGGCTCTCTAGCGCGTTCTTTCCACCCGGCTAAGCTGCCCGGCACATGGCACTGGGGCGAGGCCACCGTCAGGAGAAGAGGTTCCCGGCCAAGGGGCCAAAGGGCCCGCGGGGGATGGGGACATGACTTCCTGGGTGTCGCAAGCCCGGGGTAGCGCTGACAGCCGGCGCGGGCCTTTCGCTAGCAGCAAGCGGCTCCCCTCGCCCGGGCCTGATCATCCCCGCCTTTAATTCCCATTAGCGCCTCAACCCGCCGCAGCACCAGCCCGGTCGGCCTGGCTTGGTTTTTCATCCCAGGAGGTGGATGCGTCGCCCAAAAGTTCGGAATGACGGTACCCCTTTCCCTTAAGAGCGATGAGGAGACGAAATAAATTGGGGTCAGGGCGACGTCCTACGGAAAACAGCCCTTTGTATTTTTGTCTGGTTTTCCCCTATGGCTTTCCAGAAACTACTCGTCTCTCGGTACGCTCTCCAAGTCACCCCCTCCAACAGCGAGCCCGTTGGTTTGGCCCCTCAGCCTGGATTGGCTGAAGACTTACGCCTCGGCCAGGGATTGGTTTCTTACCACTCCCCGCGCCCATTGGTTGGGTTTCCCCACTTCTGGGCGGAGTGGTGAAGGCCGGTTTCCGCCCCCTTGTTTACGGAGCGCGTAGTTGTAGCGCTCTCCGAGCGCTGGGGCTGTCTCTAAAGTTACCTATTTAGCTCCTCAGGCCAATTGGGGCCTCGCTCCACCCTCGCCCTCTCCCTCGCACGCCTTCCGCGTGGTACGGCCCACGCCTTTAGAGCAGCGGTGCGTGTGGGCGCCGGTCGCATTCCCCCGCCCGCTCTCCCCGGGTCGCCCCCCCACCCGAGGGTGCGCTTGGTACGGCCCGCGCCGCCTCCTTTCCTCGCGCGGGTGGCCATCCCCTTCCCCCCAGTCGGCAGCGCTTGGTGCCGCCCGGGAGAACCAGGTCATCAGTCGGTTCCCGTGAAAACAAAAACAATCGGCCGCGCCGCCGCGGGTACCCGAACGTCGCGAGCGGGGCCCGGAGACGCGGGGCCGGGTGGAGCGAGCGAACGGGAGCAGCGGCGACGCGCCGCGGGGCCAGGGCGCCATGGGGCAGGCGGGCTCCGGCTGCGCGGGGCTCCCCCGGCGCCGCGGCTAGTGCGCCCGCCGCTTCGGCTGCCTCAGCCTCCCGCGCCGCCCGCTTAGGGGACGAGGAGCAGGACGCGGCCTCGGCGGGGCTCGGGCCGAACGGCTGCGGACACCCGGGCGCCGAGGAGCCGAGCGCCGCCGCCTCCGGCATGGATCAGTGCGTGACCGTGGAGCGCGAGCTGGAGAAGGTGCTGCACAAGTTCTCGGGCTACGGGCAGCTGTGCGAGCGCGGCCTGGAGGAGCTCATCGACTACACCGGCGGCCTCAAGCACGAGATCCTGCAGAGCCACGGTAGGGCGGCCCGCGTAGGCGCGCGGGGCAAGGCCCACCGCCCGAGCCCCGGCCCCGGCCCCGGCCCCGCGGCGAGAACCCCTCACCCACCCTCGCACCTCTGGCCCGGCCCTCGCCTCCCCTGGGGCGCAGAGGCCCCCAGACCCCTGAGACTTTTTCTCCTCTTTTCGCCCGATTTACCTCGAACCTGCCGCGACTTAGCTGCTAATTCAGAAGGAGCGCGAACCACCCGGAAACCCGGCCAGGAGCTGCGGGCTCCAGTCCGGATAAACGTGGGTGTGGGGGCAGCCTACCGCACCTGCAAATTGTCGCCCCCGCGAGTGGGCGCCCCTCGTCCCCCGCCCCCAGCCGGCCCCGAGGGTCTCACGTGGTGCTCGCGGCGCGGTCCTGCGGGCCGTGCGCGAATCGCCTGGGACCCCAGGCTCTGAGTGATGAGGGCAGTGCAGGCGGCCCCCTTTCCCCTCTGTGCCGCCGCGAATCCTTGGCCTGGGGACTTCGTTTCTTCGTCTTATTTTGGAAAGTCGAGCGTTATTCTTAGCTGTGGGTTAACAACAGCCTTTCCTGCAACTTCATGATTTGGCTGCTGTGTGGACGCAGCTTCTAACTCCGCAGCGGCTCTGACATGGTTCCTTGGAAACCAGCTCAATCAAACCCTTCTGTTCTCCTAGTGTACCTTCTGATGACACTAAGGGGGAACGGGCGACGTTTGCCCAAGTAAATTGTGCACATGTTGCTGGTTACTTGCTTTGTCTGGTCAAGTTCTTTCAAAAAAAAAATAAATTTTCCTATAGAAGGTGTTTCACCTAGGTTTTTTTTTTTTATTGCCCCAAGCCCTGAGGACAAGTACTTTTAAAGGCTTGGTTTTCTTACACTTAAAAAGTCACAGCGATGATTCCTCTTGATCAATAAGTAAAGGACTTATTTAATGGGTTTATTAAAGAGGCTGAGGGGGCTTCTCAGCTTGTGGACTGAACAGAAATTTATGTGAAGGACGGTTTGGTAGCTGGGGGAAGATGCAGATTATTTGTGGCAGGTGAGATGAGGGCAGTGGCGTTCGCTGAGTGTCTCTCCCCTCCTCCTTCGTTTTTTCACACTTTGTTTTCCCAGACTGCATTTCAGTTGAGGATGGGTGCTGGTCCATGGGAAAGGAGTCTTACAGCAACTTCTCGTTCTGGGCACTGCAGTCATTTTTGAACTCCAGGAAGGAAGCAAACCTGCAGTCATAGCGGATGAGATATTAATATGGAAAAACCACATTAATTCTCATAGGAGTTGCAATACTAGTATGGAAAAACGAGCAGACCTTGGTGGCTGCCTGTGAAGGGAAATTTGACGTGGCGATGATGATATAGTTCATAGATACAGGGAAGTGAAGGTGGAATGGGACAGGAATCCTGGGAAGACTTTGAATTTGGTTTTGGACATGTGAGGTTAAAGTTGAAGGGCTTAATGAAGATAGAATCGAGGGCTCTCATATTTACTGGTGGCTGAAGATGCATAGGTCTAAGACTGTTTTCTGATGTCATTTCTAGGAGGACAGTGGAGGGGATCACTTAGATTGCACAGAAGAAAGACTGGGGTCTAACCGCAGTCTTGAATTTCCCTTGGCGAGTGGAGAGCCAAGGCTGGATAGAGCCAGCAGAAACCGAAAAGGGTGAGGGCTTAGAAAAGGAGAGGTTGGTCGGCTTTTATTTGGCTATTGGGAGTCAGTAACCCTCTGTGTTTGCAGTTTCATAGAATTGCTAAGACAAGCCAGATTACTGGGGGTTAAGAAGAAAAATGTGATGTGAACCGAGGTGTGGGAAATCCAGTACAGCGGTGGGAGGTATTCCCTCTGTGCTCCCGGCCCCGCCAAGGAACCAGTGGAGGAAGAGAATGAAGGGCCTAGACTTGGAGAGGTGGAAGGAACATTTCCTTTGTAGGGACCAGGTCATAGGCAGAGTTTGAGAGGAAAATGATGGAACAAAAAGTACCTTTCTTCCATGATAGAGGATGTAAGTTGAAGGGGGATGTGATTGTGAGCTTTGTTTTAGAAAATTTAGGGCCAGTCTCAATTGGATAAAATGATGGTGAGGAATTGCTGAGGCAAGATTTTGTTGTGAGCAGACAGCTATATATTAAATGAGCTGTTAGGGTAGTTTGTGATGGAAACTGATCATACATAAATAGAGTTTAGTTAGATAGTCCTGCAGTGAGCCCTAAAATTTCTCAGGTGGTCTAAATCACCTTTAAGTAGCCTGAAATTCTTTCACATAAAATTTCTCTCATTAATCTTTTTTAAATGAAAGTTTCTTAGTGCAGATACCCTTGGGGGAATGAGGATAGTATGGGCTGGTCTCTCATACCTGGGTGAATTGGTTTGTGCTGTCCCGTTTAATCCACCTCTAGCCAAATCCATCAGCCTCAGAACAGAATATCTTTTTTTTTTTTTTTCTTTTAAATGGTGTTGTGCTGGTATCAGGCTTGCAGCAGAGAACAATAATGGAATATAAGACTCTGAGAGGGAAGTGCAGGCTTTGACTTGGTACCATAGCCAGTTAGGGAATATTGGTGGTTCAGGGACAACATAGTTGTAATAGAAATATGAAGAAGCAATAAGAACCCACGGAGAATATTGAAGAGCTGTGTCAAGGCCCAAACCATTCCTCTCCCTGGAGACTGATTGACTCTAGACTTCATGCCTTTGGAATTAGAAACCTTAGGGTGGTAGATAGGAGGGTGGGGAGTGAGCCAGAGCCTGCAGTGAGGTGCCCAAGGTAAAAGGAATAGAGATCACAACTTCTGTCATTTGGTTGTGTCAGCCTTTCAGTGAGGGTTTCTCTGTGAGCACAAAGTTTGGTGTAAGGTTCATTGTGGTTAATGTAGGCTGGTGGTCATTCCCAGTGTGCCTTGATGTAATTTGTATAGTGCACTGGTGCTTCTAAAACTTCACTCATACACATGTGCACTCTTACTTTTCAGATGGACTAACGATTTTACTTAAGTAGATTTATCTTAGGCAATGATATTTGTGTAGTCCTACATGTGGTGCGTAGGTATTAGGTATAATACACTACATGTTAAAATAAATTCATAACCATTTAAATATTAGTTTACATACTAGCTAAAATTACCATTTGCGTCAGTGGTATGGGAGCCACACTTTGGATAACCCTGAGTTAACAGGGTTAGCTACTGTATGGTTAAATTTTGGTGATTTGATTTGTGATTATATGCCTTTTAGCATTTTTTTCCTATTGGCAAATTTATGTTGTTTCCCATTAGCACCACTGTGGTGGAAGGGAAAAACAGAAAAGAACTATTTATCATGTTTTGCTGGTATTCTGAATTCATACTTTGTGAAAGAAAATTAGGCAGAAACAGTTGGTAATGGTTTCAGGACATGTTTAAAGTATACTTGGGAAAATTGCAGTTTTTGTAAGAGTAAAGGACATGCAGTATTTTTTTCTGATTATTTTTAGACTATTATTTAACGGAGTTCTAATGTGGTTTCTGAAAGTGACTTTCAAGGAATTTTCTAAATTTAAAATGCATTTATTAATTTTTAGTAGGTCATATATTTCAAATGGTATCCATTCAAACAATGAAAAAGATAACCCAGTAAATAGTACATTCAAATGGTATAAACTCAAATGATAAAAAAGCACACCCAGTGAAAAATCTTTCTGCTCTTGTTCCTGGACCACCTGGTTGCCCACTTCACAGACATAAATGCCAGTTTCCAGAAAAAAATTTTCATTGTTGTTTTTTGAGACAGCCTCCCTCTGTCACCCAGGCTGGAGTGCAGTGGTGTGATCTCAGCTCACTGCAACCTCCACCTCCTGCTTCAAGCAATTCTCCTGCCTCAGCCTCCCGAGTAGCTGTGATTACAGGCGCCCACCACCACGCCTGGCTAATTTTTGTATTTTTAGTAAAGACAAGGTTTCAACATGTGGGTCAGGCTGGTCTTGAACTCCTGACCTCAAGCAATCCACCTGCCTCGGCCTCCCAAAGTGCAGGGATTACAGACATGACCCATCACGCCTGACCTCCAGAAAAAATTGTAAAAGAATCCAGTGAAATGACGATTTGTCACTTTCCCTTTTTTCTCTAAGGAATCGGATATGTATTTCCATTTACTATGATTAAGGCTTAGTGTTATCTCACTTTGCAAGTTGGTAAAGATGTCTTTATCTGTGGGAGTGATCAACATATACTCTATTGGCACCTAAAACTCCTTTGGTGTGTGTGTATTTTGTGACTTTTAGTAGTAAAACTCATGTAAACCATAACTCCTACCCGTATCCCTTTGGTGAATCAAAGACACTGTTGAAAATTTGGTTACCAGTTGGAGAACCGGTTTCTTTTTAAAAATGTGGGGGTAACAAATGAGAAGGTAAGTAGGCAAGTAAACATGAAAAAAAAAAAAAAATCTTGTGGAGGTCACATTTTTAACTCATCGCTGTGGCATGATATTGCATCAGGACACAGAAACCAGAGGTTGAGGATCGCATGTTAGGTATAATCTTCCACTCTAAAATTTGGAATGTGTATATTATATATATGTGTTGAAAAGTATGCTTATTTGTATATATGAATGATCTGTGCTTTTTCAGAGCTGACCAGTGTTGAATATATTGTTTTGAATGAAAGTAAATGTATTATATCAGGGCTTGGTAGACTAGTAGCTTATTTACCTTTTTAGCCTTATTCTGTGGTGTACATGGAGTAGGCCACATAGCCAGGTTGCCCCTTTGTTACCTAGACTTTTGCTAAATACTGACAAGACACTCTTGAGTCAATAGTGACTTTGTTTTGAATACAGTTTGGTATCTGTGTTTAACATCTAGTCTGGAAAATAGTATATCAGTAGGTCATAAATAAAAGTTTGGGTGGACATTGTTCAGATATTCTAAGAGAAGAACAGACTGTTTCTCTAGTTATTTAGGCTATTTTAGGTGATAAGAATAAAAGGTCAGTATATTGGTGTTTCCTGTTGGGTTTAGAAGTAGATTTAACTTTGTTAGCCTTTTTTTTTTTTCCAGGCTCACTCTGGAGATAATTAATTCTTTGTTATTGGGCCCCTTATTCATTTAGACTGGCAGGTGACATAATAGTTTTCATTAAAATGGAATTTGTGGATGTATAAATAGGCTGAGGTTAGGGCTAGGCTGGCTCCAGGGGCACCAAGGATGTCATCAGGACTGATCTTCTCTTCTGTCAACTGTTGGCTTCATTTTCAGGGAAGTTTGCTTCCCATGGGGTAGAGATGACCAATGGAGCTCAAAAGACAGGAACGTGGCTGTTTTGTGGGAGATACTCCGGGGAGTACCTTTATTATTCCGTTTTAGATTCTCTCCCTGAATCAGTAACTGGGGCCAGGGAGCCAGGTCTTCTGGCCACCTTGAGCTGTGCTCACTCTCTCAGGAGGTATCTGGCCTTATGATACACTGTTCATCAGGTAGAGAAGAGACAGTTCTAGAAAGGAACACTTAAACCCAGACAGAGTAATATATGTCTATTACAGTGGAACAGCTACATGTGATATCAGTAACATTCTCTGAGATGTTTTCCTGAGTAGTCTCGCCTTCTCAGCTTTTGCCTTGCCTCCTAACTATAATGTTCATATAATTCAAGTAGTGAGTTGTTAGTATGACTTAATCTGGAGACTAGAGAATACAACTTGGTTCATATTCCTCTTGGGAACTTTTTTGAAATTACTTTAATGCTTGACATGGTAAAGTTATTTTCCTAAAGTTATTTTATTTCCAAAGTAAACTCTGGATAATAACATTGGTAAGGAGAAACTTGCCAACACTTGTGTGATACTATTATACTACAGCTGATAGAGAAGTTTCTGTTGTTTTCATGTCTTAGTCTCTTAGTCTTTAGGATGGTGAAAATGGTGTTTTAGCAAACTGTTCACTTGGAATATTAAAACTAACTTGTTGTTATTTAGGACCCCGCTTCTTCATCTGTAAGGCTTCTGAAGTCTTTGAAAATGATCCCAAAATGCAGATTAGGGAGAAAATTGTGGAGGGCCCTGGCTCTGAGCTATGTGTACTTGGAGACCCATGGTACTTCCAGGAGATGATGCTCTCTAACTGGCCGTTTCCTTGAAAGCTCTAAGAGTAGCAGAAACTCCTGGCCATTCTCTTTAGATTAGATGTTAGCTCAACCCTTCAAAAAACAAAGACTAGACTATCTGGCAGGAGTCGAGGATTTTGAGAAATACAGTATGCTTACACCTTATGTGGGTGTGGTGGTTGTGTGGCTGAGCTCAAAAGGGTTGTTTGGGAATGTCGTTTGGGGAGGACATAGGCTTATATTACCAAGTCTATCTCCACTTAAGATGGAGGCCTGGGCCGGGCGCGGTGGCTCAAGCCTGTAATCCCAGCACTTTGAGAGGCCGAGACGGGCGGATCACGAGATCAGGAGATCATCCTGGCTAACCCAGTGAAACCCCGTCTCTACTAAAAATACAAAAAATTAGCCGGGCGTGGTGGCGGGCGCCTGTAGTCCCAGCTACTCGGGAGGCTGAGGCAGGAGAATGGCGGGAACCCGGGAGGCGGAGCTTGCAGTGAGCCGAGATCGCGCCACTGCACTCCAGCCTGGGTGACAAAGCGAGACTCCGTCTCAAAAAAAAAAAAAAAAAAAAAAAGATGGAGGCCTGGATGGTGATTTCTTCTGTTACGGGGGCACAATGTAGTGTCAGGCTGTGTGTTATTTCTGATGAGTTTGTTGTATCTGCAGAATTCATATGGGTTTAATTCATCTTATTGATACATGAAGACATTTGGGAGGAGATGAGGAAATAATCTTTTAAAAGAAATGTTATTCATGGCCCTGGTCCTCCAGGAACTTGGAGGCTAGTTGAGAAGATGAGTCTGTACTTGTGGAGTAGTACCTAAAATTTTGACCCTGGGCCCAGGAGGTCTGGGTTTGAATCCTTGCACTGCCAGTTTACTGGTTCTACAACCTTTTTGTTTTTTTTTTTTTTTTTGGAGACAGAGTCTCACTCTGTCACCTAGGCTGGAGTGCAGTGGTGTGTGATCTCAGCTCACTGCAACCTCTGCCTCCCGGGTTCAAGCGATTCATGTGTTCCCAAGTAGCTGGGATTACAGGTGTGCACAATGCACGGCTAATTTTCGTATTTTTAGTAGCGACGGGGTTTGACCATGTTGGCCAGGCTGGTCTTGAACTCCTCGGCTCAAGTGATCCACCCACCTCAGCCTCCCAAAGTGCTGAGATTACAGGCGTGAGCTACCGCACCCAGCCTGATCCTACCATCTTGCTTAGCCAGTTTTTCCTTCAGTTAACTGACATCACAGAGTTATGAGAATGAAATAGATAATAGATGTGAACTGGCTTTGAAATTTGTAAAACAGGGTAGACGTGTTATTTATAAAGTCTGTGCCTTAAGTAGTGTTAAGCACTTTTTTTATTTTTTTTTTTTTTTTTTGAGGCAGAGTCTCGCTCTGTTGCCCAGGCTGGAGTGCAGTGGCTCCAGCCACGATCTTGGCTCACTGCAACCTCCGCCTCCCGAGTTCAAGCGATTCCCCTGCCTCAGTCCCCCGAGTAGCTGGGATTACAGGCACACACCCCCAGGCCTGGCTAATTTTTTTTTTTTTTTAATTTTAGTAGAGACGAGGTTTCACCATGTTGGCTGGGATGGTCTTGATATCCTGACCTTGTGATCTGCCCGCCTCGTCCTCCCAAAGTGCTGGGATTATAGGCGTGAGCCACCACGCCCGGCCCACATGCTCTTTAATTGAGACACTTTGAGTAATATTTAGGTGTCTTTATTACTGGTTTATGTTAAATACCATTCTGTGCCAAGTGGTCTGATTAACACTGTAAAGAATGCTGAAAAGGTATCAGAAAGAGTCTTTAAGGAACTTAGAAGTTAGTTGGAGAAACCAGACTCATATTTGAAAGGGGGAAAAACAAGACCGTGGCACAGTATCTAACAGTGCTTCTGGTTAATACAGACACCAGTGAAGAGAAAGAGCCCTTAGAAAGAACTGCATGGGGGTAGATAGGCATTATTTCAACTGAACTTTAGATCACCTCATCAGTAGTTATTAATCACCACTTATAGGTAGAACTAAGCAAAATCTTCTAGGAGTTACAAAGAACAAGCATTTTCATCCTCTAAGAACTTTGTGTCCAGTTAGGGAGATGAGACTGGCTTTTTTTTAACAAACACACAAACAAAAGCAGTGCCCTATAATGCAAGGTTATGTATCTAGGCTAAATGCTACATGAGTGGTGCAGATAAAAAGGGGTGGGATTTGAGACAAGGAGAGACTCTTTTTACCTATGGGAAGTTTTAGTAGCAGAGATTGAATGCGAATAGTAGAAAAAGCAGATGGAGTGCCTGGAGGGGAGGATGGCAAGAACAAAGGTGTAGAGGAGTGAGAGGTGAAGGACCAGATTGCAGGGGAAAGGCGATAAGAGCATTAAAATTACAGGTTTTGTAAAGCCATGGATACCAGGGAAAGTAGTAGACTGGGAAGATACTGAATTACTTTGGGGTGGGATGGGAACATTTTGAATAGGGAGGAGACAGGGACATCATCAGAGACCAGTTGTCAGCAATATTTAGGTTGGTTTGGAGTTGGGAGTGAGGTTTGAGTAGAGGCAAGAAGGTTAGTTAGTTAAGGCTAAGTGTCAACCTAGATTTGATGAAATAGAGACCTGTCTTTGGGTACTGGTGGTAGAAATTTAAAGGGACCCACGAAAGGGATCTTTTGAGGGAAGGAATGACCAGGGGTTGGTGCACAGATGGAGTCTGGCAGAGTAGGAGAAAAGGGCAGGAAAAACCAAAGGTTAATCCAAGGTTTTAAGCATGAATGATGGGTAGATCATTATGGAACCAGGTAGAAAATAGAAAGTTTAGGAGAGGGAAAGGTAGGAATCTGAGTTGGATTTTGTTTTTGTTTTTGTTTTTGTTTTGGGTGGGGGGGGTGAGTGGAAGGGGCATCTCACTGTGTGGCCCAGACTGGATTGTAGTGTCTTGGCTCACCACAGTCTCTGCCTCCTGGATTCAAGTGATTCTCCTGCCTCAGCCTCCCGAATAGCTGGGATTACAGGCGTGCACCACCACCACCCGCCTAATTTTTGTAATTTTAGTAGAGACGGGGTTTCACCATGTTGGCCAGGCTGGTCTTGAACTCCTGACCCCAAATGATCCACCCACCTCCACCCCCCAGAGTGCTGGAATTACAGGCATGAGCCACCGCAACCGGCCTGAGTTTGATTTTTAAATATGAAATCCAGATTCCAGTGCTACAGGAAACCTAATGTGGTCCCACCTTTCATTTCAGAGACAAATGAGATGCCTAGAGATTAAGTCTTTATACTTGGAATTTGAAGGGAGTGAACAGGTTCTCTAAAATGTGACTGTCACAGACATATGTTTAAAATCTCATCCCAGCACTTTGGGAGGCCGAGACGGGCGGATCACGAGGTCAGGAGATGGAGACCATCCTGGCTAACACGGTGAAACCCCGTCTCTACTAAAATACAAAAAATAAATAAATAAATAGCCGAGTGTGGTTGCGGGCGCCTGTAGTCCCAGCTACTCGGAAGGCTGAGGCAGGAGAATGGCGTGAACCCGGGAGGCGGAGCTTGCAGTGAGCTGAGATCCGCCACTGCACTCCAGCCTGGGTGACAGAGCGAGACTCCATCTCAAAACAAAAACAAACAAACAAACAAATAAAATCTCGTGCCTGTATCTTTTTTCTTCTCTCTGCAGTTCTTGCCTCATATACTTTGAAGCCTTTCCTGTCTTCTCTATGATAGTCATTGATATTGTTCTTTGCTCCAGTAGCACTATTAGTCTGTACCATGTAATTTAGCTCTTAAATATTAACTTTATTTCGTTTTTTCCTCACGCTTGGTTTTGCAGCACACTGTGCCTCTAATTTGATGCAGTGGTCTTTAATAATCTCTCTGGATCAGAATGCCTGTCTGTCAATTTCCTGTTCTCTGAAAGGTCAGGAGTTGAACACCAAATACCATGCTTTCTTTTACCTTGCAGATTTACCGGCTACTAATATATGGAAAAAAATTTGTTTTCTGTGTGTACCTCCTCCAGAAAAAAATTGATGTGTTCTATTTATGCATTTTCTCCTTCCTCTAAGCGGCCGCTGTGTCCTAGGTGCTGAAGTAGCTCACAAGAAGCCCAAAGTGTCAGTGGACCGCAGTTTATTTTACTACAGACGAAGTGAAATAGTCCTTTATTTTTAAAAAATACCAACCTTACCTTTTCAAGTTTCAAGTTTTTCTATTCTAATACTTCGCAAGGATATCTATGGTCACCTTGTTAGTGATTTTTGTAGAGTCAATCTTAGATCTTTTTATCCTTTATCTACTTTATTCCCATTCTAAATTTCTTAAATCTGTGTAGAAATTGGTAACATGGGAAAAGTATCTTGAACACTGCTGATGCAGGCCTTCAGCACTCAATAAATGTTAATTGAATCTAAATGTCATAGTTCTCCCTTTTACCTTTTTTTTTCTGTTTTTTCTTGGTTTCATTTTGTATTTTAAGGCATCAAGGCTTTTATAAGAGTGGTATATCGTAGATTCTCCCCCGCACCAGCCTTCTTAGTGATGCCTAATACTCTTTTAGCTTTCTGATTTTAATGTTTTTATTTAAATAGCTAATCTAGAATGAATTCCGGAGTATATCTCTATGAGGTCTGAGTTTTTATTTAGGTACGGTTAGATTTGTTTCCTAAATGGATTTCTTCGTATTTATCTGCATCAGAACTTGTGTTCCATTTTGCTTTCCACTTAATTCTAAATTTAAGATCTCTGTCCATCTTATGAAAGTGGAGTTAACTTTTTATAACTCAGAAGAGCTCAAATGCAATACATGTAATATTTATAAACTTGGATATTTTAAATTTTTCCTGCCTACAGGATATTCATTAAAATGTCAAGCCAGGTCTTAGTGATTTCTGGGAAATCTCATTTCTCTGAAAATATTCTAGTCTTAAGTGGTGATGATTTTCAAAAAGGTTGAAACAACAATACTTTTTAATATTGTGCTTCCCTCTTTTTTTATAGAGTGCTCTCAAGTATGGTGGGTCTCATGTCTCATGTTTGACTCGTGGGCAGCATGTATTTCATGGTGTAATTGACACCTTTAAACTAACTGCCTTTTATAGACCAAATTAGAACTTTTTATTATCTCCTGATGAGCAGACATTTCAGGCTACAACATGGTGTGCTGCCTACCAACCAGCTGTTTAGTTTTAGCAATGCTATCTTTAACCGTGTGTGTGTGCAGTTGAGCCCCCATCCCCCCATATCATAAAAATAAGTGGCAGACAGAAAATTAAAACTGCAAATACTGAGTAGGGATGAGAAACATACTTGTCAGTGTTAATGATATATTTGTCTTGATTGTATTAAGGTGAGTCAAAATAGTGGGTAAATCTTGTCACAGAGCTGGACACGAGACGTAGTTTTTTTTAACCCTTGTGATCAGTAAGAAAGAAAGTATGTACAAAATGCTAAAACGATATTGAAGGTGTAACCAAGGTATAACTAGGGATTTTACAGTTTTTAGCTTTGTGCAAACCAGTCACCCTTTTAATATGTAAATTTGTTCTACCTTCCTATATTCTGACTTAGAATGTACTTTTGTAGGGTCACATTATGTACTAGAGATGTTTCATTGCATCTTTGACAAACGTGGGAATAGTTTTGTAAAAAAGAAACTGTCTCAAAAGTGACTTGAGTCAGAGCACAAACCCATTAATTCCTGGGGTTGGTGGGAGAAGTCGTTATTTGGAAGAGAGAAGGAACTGATGCGGGGGGACTCTTTTATGAATGTGTCTTATTTGAAAATATGTGGGCATATGTGTGTTTGTATGTTTGTGTTGATCTTGGATACTGTGACCTTGTTGAACTCTCACCTATTCTTGGATTGTGTTTGTGTGTAGATTCCTTGGGATTTTCTACTTAGGCGACGATGTTGTTGACAATCAGGAACAGTATTATTTCCTAACTTACTTGATATTTGGAGAACTTAGGCTGCAGTGCTATTGTGTAGCAGATGCTAAACATTCTGTGAGAGAGTGAGGGATCAGTGAACTGCTGAGTGAAACTGCTGGCAGTTTCAGAGGGTGTTGGTAGTATCAGACAGTCTTCAATGCTGGGTTTGAAATTGAGATTATGTAATACATAATTAATTATTTTCATATGTATTCTTTTGGTAACTAGTTATTGAATGTGTAGTATATGCCAGTTACTATGCTAAACATCGAGGATTAGTCATATTTCCTACTAAAGTTAATTTTGTGGGAGGAATGGACAAATAACTATTTACAACAAAGTATGAAACTCTGATAGGGAAGTATAGGATGCTGTGGAAACATTTTTCTAATTTATTGTTTCTGTGAAACTAGTGGGCATACATCCTAAAATGGCAAAGCAGTGAGTCTCAAGGGCAGAACTTGAAAATTTTGAGTGTTGTGCTTAAAATCTGTTTATATGATAAAAGGTGCTGTTCTATTGTATTGAAATTTTTAACTTAATAAAGCAACACAAGTAGATTGTCTACATATGTTGGTTCTTTGCTTGTATTGAACATGCTAATTCTTACACTTGTTTAATCATAAAAGTGACTTTAAAAAGTACTTGTGACCATTCAGTGATGAGTGAGCATTGCGTCAGAGCTGTTCTTTCAGGCTCATGTATTGGGCCTGGGTTCCCTGGGTTTATTACATTGGAAGACACAGTTAGTGCAGGACTTTCTCCTGGATGATAAGTGACCACTGCAGTGGCCAACCTGGATGTAGTTATGGTGCAGATGACTGTCACAGTTAACTTCCCAGCTTTTCTTCTAGGAACTGAATCCAGTTAGATTTCGTTCACATAAAGGTTCCCCTAGAAGCAGGTTGTGTTTTCATACAGAGAGATCAAAAAAACATTAGAACTCTCCTAGTAGGACTTATAGAAGTTTGGTTGACTGTCAGTCTGGTCATTATAGTGATTTTCAAACCTGTTTTTACCTTTGGCTGCTTTCCACTGAATCCATTTGAAAATGCATTAGTGAAATATTTCTCTCTTAACAGGGCTTTCCCAGGGTTCTCTTTCACATTATTCCATTCTGCTTTTCTTGAGTTTCCAAATACCTTGTAGAAATTATTTTTCCTTGGAGCATTCTGAGAACTCTCAATGTTAATTAATTGGCCTTAAACTGCTTGTATCTGTCATTCATAAAATTGAAAACCAAAAATTAGAGGAATTTGTAGATGGTAAAGGAAGAAAAGGAGGTAACAAACAGCACCAAACTCCAGGTCTGTAAGTTACTACGATTTGAAAATATCAGCAGATTTCAAGGTTGGTGCGTGGAAGTTCAGTGGTAAATTCTAGGTGACCTCTCTCCTCCAGCTTGGCTTCTCCTTTTTTATTTTTATTATTATTGTTTTTGAGACCGAGTCTCGAGTCTCACTCTGTCACCAAGGCTGGAGTGCAGTGGTGCAATCTCAGCTTACTGCAGCCTCCCCCTTCAGGGTTCAAGCTGTTCTCTTGCCCCAGCCTCCCTAGTAGCTGGGATTACAGGCGCCTGCCCAACACCATGCCTAGCTAATTTTTGTATTTTTAGTAGAGACGGGGTTTCACCATATTGGCCAGGCTAGTCTCAGGCTCCTGACCTCAAGTGATCTGCCTGCCTTGGCCTTCCATAGTGCTGCGATTACAGGCATGAGCCACTGTGCCTGGCACCCTTTTTATTTTTTATATTTTTCCTACCTTGTTGTCTACTGACGTAGAAATAAATGAGTCTGGATGGATAGGAGGTATAACTTTCTTTTAAAAAACATTTTCTTTGTTTCCAAAAGAAATCCAGCACTTACTAATAGTCACTCTCCATTCCCACCCTGCCTCCTGCCACCCCAACTACCATTAATCTACGTCTGTCTCTGTAAATTTGTCTATTCTGTACCTTTCATGTAAATGAAATGACACAATATGTGGCCTTTTGTGTCTGGCTTATTGAATACTTAATGTAATATTTTCAAGGTTCATCTGTGTCATAGTATGTATCAGCACCTCATTTCCTTTAATGACTGGATAATCCATTGTTTATCCATTCATCATTTGCAGGTTTGATTTGTTACCAGTTTTTGTCTTACGAGTAATGCTACTGTGAACATTCTGATTCAGGTTTTTGTGTGCACATGTTCTTTTGGGTATATAACTAGAAGTGGAATTTCTGGGTCATATGATAACTGTTTAACTTTCTGAGGAACTGCCAACTTGTTTTCCATGGTGTCTGCACCATTTTATATTCCAATAGCAATGGAGAAGGCTTTGAATTTCTCCACATCCTTTCCAACACTTGTTACTGTGTTTTCCTGGTAGCCAATCACAGTGGGCATGAAGTAGTATCTCATTGTAGTTTTGATTTTCATTTCATAAATGACCAATACTATTGAGCATCTTTTTGTGTGCCTATTGGCTATTTGTGTATCTTCTTTTGAAAAATGTCTATTCAAATCTTTGACTACTTCTTTTTTTTTTTTTTTTTTTTTTTTTTTTTTTTTGAGATAGGGTCTTGTTCTGTCATCCAGGCTGGAATGCAGTGGTGCAGCCATAGCTCACTGCAGCTTCAACCTCCTGGGCTTAAGGGATCCACTTGCCTCGGCCTCCCTAGTTGCTAGGACTACAGGCATGAGCCACCATGCCCAGCCACATTTTTATATTTTTTTCTGTAGAGACAGGGTCTTGCCTTGTTGCCCAGGCTAGTCTCAAACTCCTGGGCTCAAGTGATTCTCCCACCTTGGCCTCCCAGAGTACTGGGATTACAGGCTTGAACGGTGCCTTGTGCTTTGCCCTTTTTTAAATTGTGGTGTTTGTCTTGTTATTGTTGAGCTTTAAGAGTTCTTTATATAGTCTGAATACTAGACCCTTTCAGAATGTGATTTCCAAATATTTGCTCCCCTTCTATGAACCATCTTTTCACTTTGTTGATAGTGTTTGCAACACAAAAGTTTTTAATTTTGATGAAGTCCATTTTAATTATTTTTTCTTTGGTTTCTTGTGCTTTTGGTGTCGTATCTGAAAAACCATTGCCTAATTCAGGGTCAAAAATGCATCTGTTTTCTTGCAAGAATTTGATAGTTTCAGCTCTTACATTTAGGTCTTTATTCCATTTTGAGTTAATTTTTATTTTTGTTTTTATTTTTTTGAGAGAGAGTCTCGCTCTGTTGCCCAGGCTGGAGGGTAGTGACATGCTCGCAGCTCACTGTAGCCTCGACCTTCTGGGCTCAAGCAGTCCTCCCACCTCAGCCTCCCTAGAAGCTTGGGCTAGGGGCGTGCACCACCATCGCCTGCTAATTTTTGTATTCTTTGTAGGGACGGAGTTCTGCCATGTTGCCTAAGTTAGTCTCAAACTCCTGGGCTCAAGCAATCCACCCACCTCGGGTTCCCAAAGTGCTTGTATTATAGGCATGAGCCACTGCATTCGGCTCATTTGAATTAGTTTTTATATATTATGTGATTCTTTTGCATGTGGATATCTTGTTGTCTCAGCACCATTTGTCGAATATGGCTCTAAAAAAAAAACAATTTTTTCCTCACTTTATTTACCATCAATTCAGATACTTGTATATGTTGCACATTTGCAGGCACTATTAACATAAAACTGGAGTATACAATTTGCAATAAGGACTTGGCCTTCCTTTGGGGGCTTATGTTTAGTAGAGACTGATGATGGTATATATACATGAAATTGTTACAATGGGTTATAGTTAAGTGCGGGGGGAGTAGGGGAGAGGGCAGAAGTTACCAGGAATTCAGAAGAGAGAGTAAGTCTGTGGTCAGATGGGTTCATAGAGAAGATGAGGCTATTGAGGTTAGGTATGCTTTAAGTACAGAAAGATCAGAAATGGTCAGAACAGAGCTACTGAGGCAATTAGATGCTTTTGGTCCAAGAAATCTATGGAACACCTTTTCAACAGATTTTGAAAATTTCTTGAAGTACCAAGTCTTGTCTTAGCCTAAATTATTAGAAGTTGGAAACCTAATTGTGTCATTGAAAATTGGAAACACTTGATAGAAACTTTGTGCAACTGTATTTAGAGATAAGGAAAGCTTTTTTCTTACCTTTTCATTTCTCTCAGTAGTTGTCATTGAACAGACTTAATATAGTTCCTCTTCACAGTTCCTGTAACCTTTTAGGATTTCTTTTCATAGAGCTTTAGAGAAACTATTCTTGTCATCGTCACTGGTTACTTCCACATTGTAAATCCACTGGCCATTCTCAGTCCACATCTTACTTGACCTAGTAGCACATCAACACAGCTGGTTACTCCTCCTTCCTTGACACATTTTCTTCTCTTGGTTTCCCCAACATTATACTTTTCTTGAGTTTCCTCCTCCATCACAGTTAGTGCTTCAGCAGTCTTTGTTAGCCTTCCTTTTCCAGTTCTATTTCTTCCCAGCCTCATAAACTTGGTGTTCTCAAGACTCAATTCTTTTATCACTTCTCTGTGTCTGTACTGACTCCCCCGATGATTTCATATAGTCCCATGCATTGAGTTTTATATATATATATATGGCAGTGACTCACAAATTTGTATCTCCAGCCCTAACACTGCTGTTGAACTCCAGGTTTGTATATCTCACCAACTCCTCCACTTATGCACTGAGGTGCCTACTCAACGTCTCAAACTTTACAAGCCCCAAACTGAACTTTCTGTCTCTCCTCATCCCTCATACCTGCTCAGCCTTTATTCTTTTTTGGCAGGATGGAGAGTTGAGGTCTGGCTCTGTCACTCAGGCTGGAGTGAAGTGCTGTAGCTCCCTGCAGCCTAGATGTCCCAGTCTCAAGTGATCCTCCCGCCTCAGCTTCCCAAGTTGCTGGGACCAAAGTCGTGTGCCACCATGCCCAGCTAATTTTTGTATGTTTTATAGAGACAGGGTCTGACTCTGTTGCCCAAGGTTGGTTTCAAACTCCTGTGCCCAAGTGATCCTCCTGCCTTGGCCTCCCAAAGTGCTGATTTGTTTTTTGTTTTAATTGAAGACAACTCCATCTTTCTAGTTGACCCAGGCTAGAATCCTTGGAGACATCTGTGAGTCCTTTTCTTCCCTCATGTCCAGTCATGAAATCCTGGACTGAGCCAGTGTCATTTCTCATCTAGATTGCTGCCACAGCCTCTTATTTTCATGCTCAGTTCTGGTACTCTTGTTGCCAGTTAGACTGACCATATGAAAATGTTTTATCAGCCAGGCATGGTGGCTCATGCCTGTAATCTATGTAATTTGGGAGGCCAAGGCAGGAGGATTGCTTGAGCACAGAAGTTTGAGACCAGCCTGGGCAGCATAGTGAAGCCCTGTCTCTGCAAAAAATACAAAAATTTTCTGGTGTGGTGGCAGGCGCCTGTCATCCAAGCTACTTGTGAGGCTGAGGTGGGAGGATTGCTTGAGCTCGGGAGGCAGAGGTTGCAGGGAGCCGAGATTGTGCCTCTGCACTCCAGTATGGGCAACAGAACGAGACCCTGTCTCAAAACAAACAAACAAACAAAAATCCCCCCAAAATTTTTTTTATTAGTTTACATGCCTTCTCTGCTCAAAACCTTGCAGTGGTCCCTTTCAGTCAACGTAAAAGCGTTAAGTCTTTAAAATGCCAAAGATCCTACCAAACCAGGACCATTATCTCTTGGACCTCTTCTATTTTCCTTGGCCAGAAATCCACTTTTGACATGCTGGCCTCTTTGTTGTTTGAATAGTCTAGGTGTATTTTGCAATAGGGCTTTTCTCCCCTCAGGCTGGCATGCTTTCCCCAAAGCAGCCAGCCACATGGTAGGTAGTTCCTTCACTTTTTTCAAGTCTTGGCTCCAGTGTCATCTACTCAGTAAAGCCTACCATGCCAGCACTGTTTTAAAGTTGCGGTTGCTCCACCCGTACATGCTCCCCATCTCTCTTACCCTGCTTTTTTCCCCCAGGTAGCATGTATCATCTTTTGTCATCGTTTATAGTTTGCTTATTTTGTGTGTTATGTCTCTTGCCAGAAGTTAAGTTCTTGGGAAGGGATTTTTGGTTATTTTGTTTCACTGCTGTACCTGTCACATATAATGAGTGCTCAATAAATATTGGTTAAATGAGTGGGCATCCTAGGGCTGTTGTACTCTTGAGCTCCTTGTTCAAATTCTCAGGTCCCATCCCAGACCTACTGAATGAGAAACTCTGGGGATAGGGTCCAGCTACTTTGTTTTAACTTTAAGTGATTCTGAAGTAAATTAAAATTCAAGAACCTCTGCTATATAATGTTGGTTAGGATTTCAGAAACCAGGCCTGTTGCTTACAGGTGGGAATATGTAGATATAGAGATAAATGACAAATACCATAACTGGATTTGTTTTATCTGTCTCTTTTTCTCCCTTCTCCTCTTTTTTTTCCCCGCTGTAGGAACAAAATTTGGAGGGAGGTAGCTCAGGGAAAGGATGTAAACTGTAGTAACTTTTGGTTGATCATGTGTGTCAGGGGTCTTCAAACCCACCTTTAGGTTCCAGTGATTCATTAAAAGAATTCACACAATTCAGCATATAATCTTAGCTAAAATTTATTACAGCAAAAGGGTGCAAAGCAAAACCACCAAAGGGAAAAGATTCATGGGGCAAAAGTCCAAAGTTAGGCAGTCCAGAGTTAGGCAGTGGGTGCCTTGGTGACCAGCCCCCAATAAAAATCCTGGGCACTGAGCTTCTAATGAGTTTCCCTGGTAGGCAACCCTTAACACTTCTCACAACCCATGGCTGCAGGAATTAAGCATGTTCCGTGTGACTTCACTGGGAGAGGACTGTTGGAAGCTTTCTCCAAGCCAGGAGAAAGCTAGGTACTCACTGCCCAGCAGGTATCAAAATTCTAGATTCCCAGAAGGAAAGCAGATGTTCACCATAAACCACACTGTACAACAGTTTAGGCACAATGAGCCATTCTTTTCAGCTAGGGCAGGGGTCCCCAAACCCCCGGGTATGGACCAGGACCCCTCCGTGGCCTGTTAGGAATCAGGCCGCGCACAGCAGGGGGCAGGTGGCGGTGAACGAGCCGCCTGAGCCCCACCTGCCGTCAGATCAGTGGCAACATTAGATTCTCAGAGGAGCATGAACCCTGTTGTAAACTGCACATTCGAGGGATCTGGCGCGCGTGCTCCTTGTGAGAATCTAACTAATGCCTGATCTGAGGTGGAACGGTTTCATCCTGAAACCATCCCACCCAGCCCTCGTCCATGGAAGAAATGTCTTCCACGAAACTGGTCCCTAGTGCCAAAAAGGTAGGGGGAACACTGAGTTAGGGAGTGATGGGAACACTCCCAAACTCCCAAGTTTCTATATGTCAGCCAAGAGGCGACTTTGTAAGCAGGACTCTCTAAGGGTAGCAGTCTATGACCTGCTGTGTTAACTCTTTTCTGCACATGGTGGTATCCAGGGAAGTTTGTTTTCTTCTACTTCTTTATATGGAATATGATGTGTTTGCACTAAATCGTCTCTGTTGAGGAAATTTAGTAACAATCAGAACGTTTTGAGAATGACTTGAACAGTGTAACTGGGTTTAATAAGTGAGTTTATTCACTTAGACCTATTTTCTCAAAAATAATAGTGCCTTGACAGTATTATTCACAGTCTGTGCTGGTTTTTGTAATGGTAAAAATGATTCCTTTCACAGTAAAATTTTCTTATTTCCCAAAATAAAAAAAATTATATCTTTGTTAGTATCCATTTGAAAAATCACATCTATGAATGTGACCATCAGCTTCAAAGCAGATACTGAGTTTTCTTCACTTTTCTTCCATCTTTTGTGGTCCAAAAGGCCCATTAGAAACTTGCCATTTTTGGGTTTGTTTTAGTGAGTAACCAATCTTTCTTTTTTTTTCTTCCTTTTTTAATAGGCCAAGATGCTGAATTATCAGGGACACTTTCACTTGTTTTGACACAGTGCTGTAAGAGAATAAAGGATACTGTTCAAAAATTGGCCTCGGACCACAAAGACATCCACAGCAGTGTTTCTCGGGTTGGAAAAGCCATTGATAAGGTATGGTATTGAAGGAAGTGTTTTGTATTTTTTAGCTTCATTCTCTTTCTTCTGTCAGTACTTTGATAACACTAGCTTTCACAAAGTGTGCTACTCCTGTCATGTTTGCTTTTGATAACTTTTGCAGGTCTCGTTTTACCATGTTATTCTTACTCAGGTTCCCTGTTGCTATTATTTAAAAAATAAAAACAAAATTAAAACTCTCTGCTTTTATAGCTTTGTTGTTTATCCGTTTGAATACATGACTAGAGCTCCTAGGGTCATGATGAATAAAGTTCCAAAGAAATTTTAACCCAATATGTGGGAGTTTGTTTACCAGGAGTAACTTCTCCTAATTCCTGAATAATTCCCTAGCTGTGACTCTGTCCCTGTTATGGGATGATTAGAATAACAGCCTTGTATCAGTCTCCCCTGCATCATCCCAACTGTTTTCTTCCTATGAGCATCCCAGCTACTTTTGAATTTTGCCTTCTGTGTGAATGAGTGAGAGGGTTGGTTGCTAGGCAGTGAGGCTGGTCACTTTTATTTGATGTTTTTTTTCTTGTGACATTTTTTTAGTAAGCCATCTTTGACCTGGTGGTTGATTTATAAGCAGTTATCATTTTTAGTACTGGCGGATTTTATTCATGGAGTTCATAGTCCTATTGGGGCCTAAGAGAAGTAGCGCAAGGTTACTGTGTGATACCTCTGACTTACTTCAGACATAGGGGAGATTGTGACTGGTCAGGGGTGTTTCTCTTCACACATCGTAAACTGCTGGGAGGGTAGGAAGAACTTCTGAGGAGTGCCCTTTGTAGCAAAGGCATCTTCTAAACAGTCCTATGAGTTACTTAGTCTGTACTCACAAGAGTGATAGTTGTAACAGAGGTAATAGAAGTTCATTGAATCTGGAGAGTGGTTCGTGTAACTCATGGGTAGACCCAGCTGTTAGAAATTATCCCGTGAAAAGGCTAGGCTTGATGCTGTTTGAGTCAGGACTATATGCTTATAAGGCATTACTGTTCACTGGTAGGTGTGGTATGACAAGACCGTGAGTGGCAGGGGCTCAGAGGACTTGTTTTGGTAGTCGTGGCTTACAGAAGTGTTCGTGACCTTTCAGAAAGTTCTCACCACTCCCATAGTGGTGTGAGGGGTTTGACTCGGCCAAAGAGTCAAAGGTTGGTTTTGGCAGCCACAGGGTTCCAGCCACCTTGTTACATCAGTGATGGCAGTCACCAGCAAAGTCTGGGAAGGCAGTGAGTATTCTCTGAAATGGTTTTGAGGTTGGAAGCCTGTTCGGTAACTCCAAGAGAGTGAACACAATTTTAAAAGTGGGTTTGACATCAACCCTATTTGGTACTATGATACTTGAAGTCTTCAGTTGGTTCCTGGAATGGTTGTTGGTGTGTGTGAGCTTAAGAACTATGGGAGTGGTGGTGGGACACTTCGTTTTCTTCCAGCAGCTGTATCCTTCTAGAATGTGATGGGGCACTTTAGAGATGGTCCTAAATCACTGTGGGTGAAGAACCCTCTGTTCCTCTAGAGGTACAGTAACTACTTATGGTGTCTAAGAAGATTCAGATTTTGATGTTGACAGTGACCAAGGCATCCTGGTGATTCTAATGGCTCAAAGTTCAGAGAGAACCCCAATAAGTTCCTGGGGACATCTGCATGACCACCAGTCTGCTTGCAGTTATAACAGAGGGTCAGCATTTGGACAGTAGAACCAAAGGTGCTGTGACAGTGAGAAGAGCTAAAGCTTCCAAGGCAGCCAATCAGAGATTCTTGGAATAAGGGGGGATGGGCTCAGCAACTATAACTGTAGCGTGTGGGCTACTGACCAAGATCTGGAGCAGTTGGGCAAACAATTCACCAATTATGCTTTCTGCAGCTTGTAGGGTGACCATATATGTCCCCGTTTCCTAGTTTATGTTTGTTGTCCTGTCATGATTATCAGAACCTTCTTTTGCTCTTGTCCTACTTCTCCTGGTGCCTGGCTGAGCATGTCTTACTCCAGATCTAGCAGGTCTTTATAGATATTCATAAGGGTTGTCAGATATTTTGACTAATCTTTAAGGCGAAACATTGTCTGGATGTACTTGGTGCCAAAAATGGAAGTATCTTATTGGGAATGGATATCAAGGAAACACATTTATCATGAATAATCTACATTCTGGCTTATTTGGGCAGGGGGATGTGTTCGAGGTGAAGATTCCTAATTACGTATTTTTAATTCACTTGTTGCTCTTTTGAGGACATTATTTTTAATGCCCTTGGAAGTTATAAGGACTTTTTCAAGTAAATCTTTTACAGTTTCTTTCAAAAAATTGGGGTGTTTTTGTTTGTTTTTTTTTGAGATGGACTCTCACTCTTTTGCCCAAGCTGGAGTGCAGTGGCACGATCTCAGCTCACTGCAAACTCTGCCTCCCAGTTTCAAGCGATTCTCCTGCCTCAGCCTCCTGAGTAGTGCCCAGCCCCAAAAATTGTTTTATGTTCCTGTGAAAGTAGTTTTGGTTCTAGGTGACCTGGATTCTGGATTCTTCTCATCCATCATATGAAACTGTATTATTTAGTCTGCAGGGCATGATGGCTCACACTTGTAATCCCAGCACTTTGGGAGGCCAAGGCAGGCAGATCATCTGAGGTCAGGAGTTCAAGACTAGCTTGGCCAACATGGCAAGCCCCCATCTCTACTAAAAATACAAAAAAATTAGGCACATTCCTCTAATTCCAGTTACTCGGGAGGCTGAGGCAGGAGAATCACTTGAACCCGGGAGGTGGAGGTTGCAGTGAGTCGAGATTGCACCACTGCACTCCAGCCTGGGCAACAGAGCGAGACTCCATCTCAATACATACATACATACATACATACATACATACATACATACTATATTATTTAGTTGACACTGAATAGTGTTTGTGGTACTGTATCCTGGATCTTTTAACTCAGTTCCCTAATATCTTTCAGTATACTTTCTCCCCATATTTTTGGCATCTACTTGGCCTCAGCTGAAGAGGAAGCTATTTCCCCAATAGAAGTACCTAGACATTGTGAATGGGCTTCTCGCATACATGAGGCTGTGTAGGCTGTGTCACATAAGACTCCATTGACTTGTTAAGTCCTCCAGGAGCTCTTTGAATTTGAACCTGGTAGTTGTGTAAGCTCTGGGCAGCCTGTTGTAAAGGCTGGGTGGAGCTGAATTGGTGGTGACCAAACAGGATAAAGCTGAATCCGCTGTGGCACAAGACTTTCAAGAACCACACCAAACAGACCTGAGTCATAAACTGGAATGTCCATCAGCCTATGCACACCACTTTATGAACACGTGCTCCCACCCTCACAGGATGAGGACAAAGAAGCCAGTGGCTCCTTTATGAGCAGGCTGATTTTGAGTGAGAAACAGTACATTTTAGTCATGCTCAATGGTATTTTTTCTTTTATATTTTAATAGTTACGTTTTAAAGTTCTCTACATCATGTCTCTGAAAATGTAAGCAGAATAGAAGCTTCTGGTGGTGTTAGCCAAGATATTGTTTGGCTTTTAATTATTATGAACCGCGTCTCACTCTGTTGCCTAGGCTGGAGTGCAGTGGCAGCATTACAGCTCGCTGCTGCCTTGACTTCCCTGGGCTTAACTGGTCCTCCCACCTCAGCATCCCAGTCCCAGCCAAGTAGCTGGGCCTACATGCGCTTGCTACCATGCCCAGTTAATTTTTTTTTTTTCATTTTTGCGTAGAGATGTGGTCTTGCAGTGTTGCCCAGGCTAGTCTTGAACTCCTGGCGTCAAGCGGTCCTCCCACCTTGGCCTCCCAGTGTTGGGATTATTGGTGTGAGCCACTGTGCCTGGCCCATTATTTATTTTAAATAAATAATATTTGCTCTGTGACTTTTTTTTTTTTTTTTTTTTTTTTAGTAAAGATAATGTATTGGGCTGTTCTTAATTTCCTCTCCCATTTTTAGGTAATCTAGAATTCAGTCCAGTTTAGGGTATTTTATTCAGTATTTTATTTAGTCAATTGACTTTTAAAGTTTACTTCCTAAGAAAAGTCAACAAAAATGATTATTGCTTTAGACTTCTAGGTATGTGTGCATATGTGTTAAATAGTACTAAAGATTTTAATATATAAAATCTGATGTGGTATAATTAAAAGTTGACCAAATAGTACATGTCCCCTATAAGATTGGTGTTTTGTATACATAAAATAACTGGAAAAATTCTTAGGCTACATGAAAGAAGTTTGCTGGAATAGACACTGCTTATTATAAAGTAAAGGTAATTGCTATCTTACATTTGGCTTGGAAGAATGGGTAAGATTCTCACAGCAGAACAGTGAGATGAGATTTTTCCTTGAGACTGGAAAAGGGCAAAATAACAACTGTGAGAATATGCCTGACTCATGTTTAAGATGCTTCAAGATTGACTTGATTAGAGTGAGTGCTCCTGTTGGTAATAGGGAAAGGCAAATGATGGAAGGCCTAAGAGGTATGGATTTGATCAGATGATGAAAGCAGTTGAGGGTTAACTTGACCTCATTAAATAGGATGAAAACAGACTAAGTAGTAGTCATAAGTAGGTGGATAATGGCTATCATATATTGAGTGTTGACCATGTTCCAGATACTGAGCTAAGTGCTTTACATACATTTATATCCCATGATGCAGGGACATTATTCCCATTTTATATATGAGGAAACTGAGACTCAATGATAGGAAATAACATACCCTAGGTATATAATTTGAAAGTGGTGGATCAAGGTTTGGAAAAAGTTTTCACTCAAGAATCTGTTCTTAAATACTGTGCTATAATAGGAAATCACTGAGGCCATTGCAGAACTGGTGATGTTGAAGGGGAACATAATAGTTAAAAAAAATTTTTAACCTCATTGTCTAAACATATATTTTGCCACTGGGTGGAGTATCTACATTGGTGAGGCAAAATGCTGACTGTATTAAGGAGTGAATGGAATAATGGTATAAAAAAATGACATATAGAATATTTTAAGATAGTTCTCGGTGAGCAGTCCAGAACTGACTTTTATGTAGGTATGTGTGTGGTAAACAAGGTATGTATGTTGGGTAGAGAGGGACAGAAGGACTTAATATCCATTAAACTGTGCTAGCTAATACAGTCTGCAGTTTGCATTTAAGTGCTTTTAAATTAATGAATATTACTATCTCTGTATGCTTTTGTGTATTTGTTTTTATTTATATTTTCTAATAAGGATTTTTTTAAATACAGAAGCAGAAGGTTTGGTGGCAACCTGGCTCTCAGATTCACGTTTGGTTAGGTTTGGCCTGGCTCTCAGATTCAGCTACTGTGTATTAAAGGTTTACTGATGGATGGATACTCATAGAGGTTTTCATGTACATTATTTACCTTAATCTTCACCAAACACTTGTAAGGTTGAGATTATTGTCTCTAGATACAGATGTGAAAACTTAGATGTGTAAGGAACCTGCCTGAAGTCACAGAGCTGGGATTAAAAACCCAGATTTTAACATTTAGAGGAACCTTTCTCAACTGGAGGTTCTTGAGAGAATTCATCCCTAGTGCCCTGAGGGCACCCACTCTACGCATGAATTTCTCTCCTTTCCATAGAATGGTAAGAGATACATGTCATACTTGGGAGAATTAATAAAATAGCCACAGAAAGGCAGATAACTAATAGTGGAGGGATAGGGATGCAAATGTGACAGAAGGCCTGGCAGAGTGGTTTGGCACATTACTCCCTCACTTTTTTAAATAAAGTAATAACATAACAGTGTGAATCTACCATTCTCTTAATATTGATAACCAAAGAAGAGGTATAAATACCGTGAGGAGAATATGGAATGTCTGCATCAAAAAATGCATCTACAAAATGCTGATTATGACACACTACAAAGTTTATTTTCCAGCCCTTGGTTTGGAAAGCACTGCTATCTGGTATATGCCTCAAAATGGGTTATTTTGTCACAGGACAGGTGCCTCATTATTAGCTTTACTAGGTATTGTAAAATTTTCCCCTGAAGGGTTTATACCAATTTACAGCCCTACCAAACACATATAACAACACTTCCTGCTTCCTCATTTCTCACCTACACCTGGTTATCAGACTTCAGATGTTTAAAGATTAATCAGATGGGTGTGAAGTAGTATCTAGTTGTACTAATTTTGCCTTTCTTTGACCATCTTGAAGGTGGGGCATCTTTTCATGTTTAACATTAGGAATTTCCTATTTGTGTATTTCATGTTCTGTCCATTTTTTCTGTTGTCTTTCTTATTGAGAGATGTGTGTTTGTTTCAAACTCTTCTGAATACTAATCTTGTGTGGTTTGTATGCAAAGTAGGTATCGTCTGTTAGTCTGAGGGGAACCAGAATCCAGGTCTTCTTACTCTGTTAAGTATCCTTTGCTGTCTACCTCTCACTGCTAAACCAGATTAACTGGATGCTTAAAAGGGAAATTAATTCCTGGTAGGTGCAACAATAGCACATTGTTGGTTCATACACTAATTTTTCTTCAAAGTAGATGGAGAAGTTTCAAAATACATGTTAATGCTATTAGGGAATTGGCACTTAGGAATTAAATACTGAGTTTTACTGTATATTGTTACCACTGTCTGCTCAGTCATTGTAATTTTATAAAATATATTTGAGAAACGGATTGGTTTTTGATGGTAAACAGTGAAAGCCATTTCTGACTGATTTGTATGTTCATGATATGGCCAAAGAGGTAGGGTGACCTGTTTAGATCTCACAATTTCATAATGATGTTGTATCAAAGTTATTTACTCCTCTTCTGCCTCAGCTTCTAGATTTAGTATGTCCTTTATTTCTCCTTCCAAGTCAGAACATCCTCTCCGGATGGACACACCCTTGGATGTGTGCTTTTTTGCTTTTGGTTCTTGTTTGGATCCTTTCTTCCCAATTAAGAACAGGATGCCAAAGCTTTTCTTTGCTTAAAAAATATGAAAAGAAAAAGTATAGTAAGACAGAAGATGTTAATTATAGATGGTATTTCTCTTCATTAGCCACTTCTTGGGTGGTTTGCAGTGCTGTGGATTTTCTGGACAGCCATGCAAACGAGTTTGGTTACCTAGCAACAGAGGCTGGAACTAATGCAAGCTCTGGTGCAACAGTGAGTAAGAACCTGCAGTTATAACAAAAGGAGTTTGACTCTGTATTGCATTGCCTCAACCTCTGTATATTTTATAATCTTAGCTTTAATTTTTAATGCATGTGACCAGAAAATAAGCTATGGAAGTTTACTTATCTACCTCAGTAGTTTATACTGGAAAATCAGAATGGTAGAAGGGAGCTCAGAAGTGTCCAGAAAACAATTGAATGCATTGCTCATGCTTCTTTTCCAAGAGCAGCAAATAAGCTACGAGCTTGAATGTAGTTAGAGAGATTTTGAGTGTAAGGGTGTTTGACTTTTCTTATCTATGTAGGTAGTGACCATAGTAAGCCTTAAGAAAATGGAGGTACACATAGGGCATCGTTGTAAAACTTTGTAGCAAACCCAAAGAAAATTGTTTAAATATTAGACTCTTTTTGTAATTTTCTAGGTGATCAATATTTACTTTTAATATGTATATTAAGGAAAGAATTCAAGGGATTATTTTGTTTGATCTGAGCAGATACTGTCAGATGGTAGCTTTTAAAATTCTGACCTAACATATATATATTACCAGATAAAATTGTTTCAACGTGATCTGTGCTTTGAGCTGACCAGCGTGTCTTCCAGAGTTGTTTTATTTTATTTTTTCCTAAGGAATAGGTACTAATAAATTTGTTGTTTGGGGAAAAATCATTAAATGAATAAGTCGAAACCTGAAGGTTGTATTTGGATTTAATGCAGTTGATAAGATAGTGAGAGAACTTTCTTAATTAATCTCTTGATTCTTTGCTTATACTGTGCATTTAGACATTTAAAGAGTTATAGGCACGTTCCTGAGTTTGTAATAAATTGTCATCTTCAGATCTTTAGAAACCCATTCCTTTATGCTTCTGAATGGCCCTTTGGGAACTAGAATTTGGGAGAGAATAACATTGATCAGCCTCTGAGCCTCTACTCCAGAAGAGGCAGAAAGCAGTACCACCTCCAGTGTTCTAGTTGTTATAGACAGCATAAAGATAAAATAAAATAAGTTACTTTAAAAAAATGATGAACTGTTATAAAATTAGCTCTCAACAGGCAGAATCTGATAAATAGAAATTAAACATGATAATCTTATACAAGCAGTTGTGTGTGCTAGGTAACAGTTTTTTCATTATGTGCATGGATGCTGTTGCTTTAGCATCTAGGTACTTTGTATTATTTCTTTCTTTTTTTTTTTTTTTTTTTTTTTTTTGAGATGGATTCTTGCTCTGTCTCTCAGGCTGGAGTGCAATGGCGTGATATCGGCTCACTGCAACCTCTACCTCCCTGGGTTCAAGCGATTCTCCTTCCTCACCCTCCCAAGTAGATGGGATCACAGGCACCCGCCACCACGCCCAGCTAATTTTGTATTTTTAGTAGAGACGAGGTTTCACCATGTTGACTCCTGACCTCAGGTGATCCTCCGACATTGGCCTCCCAAAGTGCTGGGATTACAGGAGTGAGCCACCATGCCCGCCCAATTATTTCTATTCTTTAGGTTAAGTACTTGGCTAAGAAAAATGTCTGTGAAAAGAAAATGAATAAAAATTAAGACTGACAGTACTGTTGGGTTTTTATGTTTGTTTTGTCTTGAGTGATTCCAAACCTTAATGTATGTATTCAGTTTTAGGCTACTGTTTTCATGTCTAGAAATAGGGTAGATAGCTCTTTATAGGGAGAAAAATGTGCTTAATTTTGGAGAAGGGCACTCCTGCATTGTGATTGTAAATAGTGGGTTGTTTGCAGTTGCTGTTACTAGTTACTTACTGTCTGTTCTTGTATGTCATATAAAATAATCCCATATTCGTTGGACTGTATATTTAAGCAGTGGTTGACTAGGATTGCAATTTTCGTTAAATCTAAATAGCCTTGTCTAGTTAAGTTTTTTTTTTTTTGGTTTTTTTTTGGGTTTTTTTGGTTTTTTTTTTTTTGGAGACAGTCTCGCTCTGTCGCCCAGGCTGGAGTGCAGTGGCACGATTTCCGCTCACTGCAAGCTCCGCCGCCTCCAGGGTTCACGCCATTCTCCTGCCTCAGCCTCCCAAGAAGCTGGGACTACAGGTGCCCGCCACCACGCCCGGCTAATTTTTTTTTATTTTTAGTAGAGACGGGGTTTCACCATGTTTGCCAGGATGGTCTCGATCTTCTGACCTCATGATCTGCCCGCCTCGGCCTCCCGAAGTGCTGGGATTACAGGCGTGAGCCACTGCGCCTGGCCAAGTTTATACGTTTGTAAAAAGAAATGCAAAACATTTATTAGGGAGCAATGCCTATGAAAGATAAAGGGTGCTGAATTAGGCAGGGAAAGCTTTCACACTGTGATGTACATTTGCTCTTCTTTCACTCTTGATATTTCATGTTCCTTCTGTTGTCATTTCTTCTGTCTGAAGACTTTAGCAATGCTTTTAGAGCAAGTCTGATGGCAGTAAATTCAGTTTCCCTCCATCTGAGGCTGTCTTTATTTCATCTTCATTCCTGAAGGATATTTTCACTGGAAGTAGAATTCTAGGATGACAGTTCTTTTCTTTCAGTACTTGACAATCATGCCACTTCTTTCTGGCCTCCATAGTTTCTGTTGAGAAATCTGTAGTCATTTGAATCATGGTTCCCCTGTAAGTAACATGTCACTTTTCTCTGGCTGCCTGCAAGATTTTTTCCTTTATCTTTAGTTTTAACAGTTTGAATGTGAGATGTTTGGGTCAGATTTCTTTGAATTTGTCCAGTTGGAGTTCACTGAGCTTCTAGAATCTGTATTTATGTCTTTTGCTAAACTTGGGAAATACTCTTTAACTGTTTTTTTCTATACCATACTGTTTCTTTTCTCCTTGTATTCTGATGACACACATGTTAGATCTTTTATAATTTTCCCACAGGTCCCTGACGCTCTGTTTTTGTTTTGTTTTGTTTTTTCTGGTGTTCAGATTGGATGATTTCTGTTGATCTTCACTGACTTTTTGCACTGCCACTTTGCTTCTGCTGTTGAGTCCATCCAATGAATTTTTTATTTTGGTTACTGTATCTTCGTTTTCCTTGCTAAGTCACTCCCTTTGTTTCAAGATTGATTGTATTTTTATAATAACTGCTCTAAAGTTTTAGATGGTTCCACCATCTCTGTCATGTTGGCATTGGTGTCTGTTGATCATCTTTTTCCATGTGAGTTGAGATTTTCTTGATTCTTGGTATGCCAAGTAATTTTGCAGCATCTTGAACATTTTGAATATGTGTTATAGTACTCTAGGTCTTATTTCAGTTCTGTGGAGAATATTGGTATTTTTGGTTTAGCAGGCAATCAACCTTGTTGGATTCAGGCCACAAGTTCTAGCCAGTCTTTTCTGGGTTGTGGTTTCAATGTTAGTTTTGTTTCTAAAGCCATTACAGTTATTTAGATTTGTCCTGTGTGTGTACCACCTGGTAACCAATATGATACCTAGGAATTAGGTCTATTCCCTAGTTCAGTTTTCAAAATCTGTAGTATGCTGTTTCTAGTCGGGACCATGCATATATATCTCAAAGGCAAACCCAGAGGTGTACATAAACCACTGTCTTAACTACTTGGCCATCCCCCCGCAACCACTTTCAACCTCAATACTGCAGTTGTTGGGATGTGCCATGGATTAATATGTTGATAGGCATGTGTGTTTTTTCTCCTTTTTTCCCCTCCCATTATAGACAGTGCTGCAGTGAGCATGCTTTTACAGGTCATCATTACATTCCTCTAAAAATATTGCTATATATAATGCCTAGAAATCAGTTCATTCGCTTGATTCTATTTTATTCATGGACGCCATTATCAAATCTACTTTTTAAAAAATTCTCTAAAAATATACCTATTTACTCTTCTAGCATGACAAGTTTTAGAAAGGAGCAGTGGAAAAATTCCTTCCTGTGATACGCTATAAATTGCAGTTGGGTACTTATTGGGGTATCTCAGACTGAAACAAAGACCATTTTTTTCCTGTTAAGTGGGGTGAAAATAATCTATTTATGATTCTCTTTCTCTTTTTTTCCCAGAATTTTGATTCTGACATTAGCAGTGTGGGAATAGATGGCTGCTGGCAGGCAGACAGCCAAAGGCTTCTCAATGAGGTGATGGTGGAGCACTTCTTTCGACAAGGAATGCTGGATGTAGCCGAGGAGCTCTGTCAGGTAACAGTGTGCCCACTGGGAGGTTTTGAGAAAGAAGCAAGGGAACTCCTTAGAGTTTATAGTATTTGCAGGGTGGGGTTTTGAGTCTTCCTCTAGCTGTAGATAGATTTTTTTAATATTTAAATTATCAGAGATGACCTCATTTTACTAGGAGTGTTTTTGGGAATTTTTTAAGTGCCAAAAATTATAGTTCTAGAACTTGTTATCCAAATCATTTTTTTCTTGTTCCTGTCCCAGAATGTGAGTCTCAGTTCATGAATCAAAGGGCTCAGAAGTGATACTCTTTCTTCATTTCCCTTTTTGATAGAGAAGGTTAGTATAGCAGACAAGAGGAAAGGGACAAAAACATTGATGTTTGTTCTTCTGTTCTAGCCTAGCTTAAACAATTTTATCAAATGAATTTCCAACTAAAATTTTTTTACCTCACATTAGCAGCTTTTGTCTTTTATTTCTATCACACATGAGTTAGGACTCTGGAACAGTTTACCAATGCCATGTAGTCATAATAGTAGCAGCTGCCATATATTGAGTGCTTACCTTAAGCCAAGCCCTGCCTTTATTCCTTGCTGCAATCCCATGAAGTACAAATTATTGTTTCCATTCTACAGATGAAAAATCTAAGGTCTGGATAAATAAGTTGCCTGAGGCCTTAACAGGTTCTTTGTGAAAGAACTGGGATTCAGTCCCTGATTCGTATGTCTTCACACTCCGTTCTAAGCCACCATGTGCTGTTGCATTTTTGTTTAGAAGCATGAAGGACTAAAAGAATTAAATAGTTTAAAAGCAGTCTGTAAACCAAACCTCTAAGCTAAGACTTTTCTGTTTTAAACAATTCAGATAAGTGATAACTCGGTTTTTCTCTGTACCTTATAGGGATTTTGTATGTGTGTGTCCATGTAATTTCCTGCAGTAAACTGTCGTTGAGGATTGTTTGCTTTTAAGTAACAAAAGACCCACAATCACAGTGGCTTAAGCAAAAGTGAAGTATTTTTCTTCGCAGAAATAGGTAGTAAGACGTCCACAGCATGTTTGGTAACTCTGCTTCGTGAAACTCTTAGGGACTTAGCACCTTGTGATACCTTTGTATCCCAGGAAGGGGCAGAGTGCATATTTATATTTCATTGGTCAGAACTTAACGTCTTACAAAGCCATACCCAGCTTTATTCCATTTGCGTATGTACCCTGCTGAAATTTGGGAATTCTACTGTGGAACAGAGGGGAAGAATGGTACTAGAGGGGCAGTCATCAGTCTCTACTATAGGGAATTATCTTTAATGGCTTGCCCCATATTTTACAATCTAGAATATACTTAATCACTAGCTCCTTACCCTGATTAATGCTAACAAAAGTCCTTTCTGTTTTTTGTTTTTTGTTTTTTGTTTTTCAGGAATCTGGTCTTTCTGTAGACCCAAGTCAGAAAGAACCATTTGTGGAGTTAAATAGAATATTAGAGGCATTAAAGGTCAGAGTTCTGAGACCTGCTCTGGAGTGAGTATTGAATTTGCTTTCTTTTGAGTACTTTCAGAACTCTTTGTAAGAAAACTCAATCAGAAAACACATTAGAGATTTTTAGATATATTTATCTTACCTGTGGTAGACTTCAGAGAAATCAAAGGAGAATTATTTATTTTGGCTAAGTGAAATATGGGGGGTGTGCAATATGAGAAAATGATTAGACCTTATTTCACTTATCAGTTGGTCTGAATTCCCATGAGAGAAAAGGGTTTTCTGTTTCCAGGCTACACCACCACTTTGTGTGGGCTGGCATTACAACAAGCTCTATTGTTCAGCCAGTGCAAGTTTGATATTTAAGCTTCCATAATATGCTGGGTTTTGCTGGGTTTTATGCTAGCATTCTAAGAAATTATTGGTTATTGGAACTAAGTGATGTGGATGAAGAGAATAAATATTTTTGTAAAGGTACTCTATTCATAAGTATTGTGGATTTTGATAATTGACCATGAACCTCTCATTGATAAGAATTATCTGAAATTGCTGAGTAAGCTGTAATAAATATTATTCTAGAGCAGAGTCAGCAAACTTTTCCGTAAAGGGCCAAGTAGGAAATATTTTAGGCTTTTCAGTCCACATAAGGTCTCTGTTGCATGTTCTTCATTTTATTTTACAACCCTTTAAAAATTTAAAAACCCATTTTTGGCCATCTGCTATACAAAACAGGCAGCAAGCTGAATTTGGCCTGTGCCATAGTTTATTGACCCCAGTCCTAAAATTTTTTAGTGCGAGGATTACCAGGTTATTTGTAATAAATAGTTCATAAACTAAAGGGAAGAAACTGGATTATAGAAGCAGTGATTTGTTGTGAGATTATAGCTTTAGAATCCTGGTATTTTAAAACCAGAAAAATTAACCATTAGTGTTACGGAAGTTGACTTTTATAAAATGTGCACTTTTTCCCTTAAAATTTAGTTCCACTAACCCATTTAATTCTTCATAGCTTAGTTTTTTCTTTCTGATCATTTCTCAGTTCTTTTTTCTTTTTGAGACAGGGTCTCACTGTCACCCAGACTAGAGTGCAGTGGCGTAACCACGGCTCACTACTGCCCCAACCCGCCAGGCTCAGGTGATCCTCCCACCTTAGCCTCCCGAGTAGTTGGGACTACAGGACTGTGCTGTTAGGCCTGGCTAATTTTTAAAAAATTTTTTTTGTAGAGACAGGATCTCACTATGTTACCCAGGCTGGTTTTGAACTCCTGGGCTCAAGCAATTCTCCCACCTCAGCTTCCCAAAGTGCTAGAATTACAGACTCGAGCCACTGTACTCGGCCATTTCTCAGTTCTGAGAAAATTTTGTATAGTTCTAAAACCAGCCCAGATGACTAGATAGAAATTCCTGTATAAATGTATATAAAATTCCTGTATAAATTATAATAGATCTCACTTAAGAACTGTACTGCAGTGTAAGATGCATATTACCTTTGCAGAATTTGTTTAAGCAAATTTCAGATTGTGACACATCTGGGAGATAAATTCAACCAAATACCTGTAACACCTCTTAAACAAAATATGGCAACAACTACTGTTTGGTTTTTTTTTTTTTCCAAAGAGAGAGTCTTGCTCCGTGGCCCAGGCTGGAGTGCAGTGGGATGATCATAGCTCACTGTACCCTCTCAAACTCCTGGGCTTAAGTAATCCTCCTGCCCCGGCCTCGTGAGTAGCTAAGACAACAGGTGCGCACCACCACACCTGGCTAATTTTTAAATATTTTATAGAGACAGGGTTTCTCTATGTCGCTCAGGCTGGTCTCAAACTGCTGACCTCAAGTGATCCTCCTGAAGCGTCAGCTGCCCAAAGTACTGGGATTATAGGCATGGGCCAATGTGCCCAAGAAAGTCTACATACATGTAAACATATAATGGGTTTCCCAATTGTTTTTATAGTGATTAGCAAAATAATACTTGGGTTGTCATTCAAGGTAATATTCACTTATCTATGCGTTTCTTAGTTTGTTTTCTTTTTTTTGTTTTGTTTTTTTGTTTTTTTTTTTTTTTTTGAGACGGAGTCTGGCTCTGTAGCCCAGGCTAGAGTGCAGTGGCCGGATCTCAGCTCACTGCAAGCTCCGCCTCCCGGGTTCACGCCATTCTCCGGCCTCAGCCTCCCGAGTAGCTGGGGCTACAGGCGCCCGCCACCTCGCCCGGCTAGTTTTTTTTTTTTTTTTTTGTATTTCTTAGTAGAGACGGGGTTTCACCGTGTTAGCCAGGATGGTCTCGATCTCCTGACCTCGTGATCCACCCGTCTCGGCCTCCCAAAGTGCTGGGATTACAGGCTTGAGCCACCGCGCCCGGCCCTCTTAGTTTGTTTTCATTAAACTTTGTTCATATGTGCTAGTCATGTACATACTATGACTATATCTATAGTCACTGGCACATAGTATTTGCTACTTCAGCCTTCAGAGTACTCCAGACTTTTCCTAAGACCCTTTTTAACTTTGTGCATATATAAGATATGTTTCTTATTGACAAGCATGTTATGTATATTGATTATTTCTGTAAACTTTGTCTATTATTTGTAGCCTTAAGACAGTTCCTCAGGCAAATAGAGGACTTGTTCCATAAGTAAAAATTTTCTCATTTCATGTTTCTGGGAATAGTGTTTAATATCAGCATGAGGGAGTGTAGTGGTAATTATAGTTAACTCTTCTTGAGTGGTTATTATATGCCTAGCATTGTTCTAAGCATTTTACATGTCTTAACTTATTCAACCCTCATATTAACCTATGAGGTAAGTCATCTTACAGGGAAGCAATTAAGGCCTAGAAGATCCTCTGTGAAGAAAAGTCAAAATATTATATGAGAAATGCTTTACATAATAGTCCCCCAATGTTCTCATTTGAGATTCACTTTAACTTATTTTTTTTTTTTTTTTTTTTGAGACGGAGTCTCGCTCTGTCACCCAGGCTGGAGTGCAGTGGCCGGATCTCAGCTCACTGCAAGCTCCGCCTCCCGGGTTTACGCCATTCTCCTGCCTCAGCCTCCCGAGTAGCTTAGACTACAGACGTGCACCACCATGCCCAGCTAATTTTTGTATTTTTTTGTAGAGATAGGGTTTTCCTATGTTGCCCAGGCTGGTCTCGAACTCCTAGGCTCAAGCAATCTGCCCACCTCAGCTTCCCAAAGTGCTGGGTTTACAGGTGTGAGCTACTGCACCTGGCTTGATGATACAGTTAATAAGTTAAAGTGAATCTCGGCCGGGCGCGGTGGCTCAAGCCTGTAATCCCAGCACTTTGGGAGGCCGAGACGGGCGGATCACGAGGTCAGGAGATCGAGACCATCCTGGCTAACACAGTGAAACCCCGTCTCTACTAAAAATACAAAAAAACTTAGCCGGGCGAGGTGGCGGGCGCCTGTAGTCCCAGCTACTCGGGAGGCTGAGATGGGAGGATCACTTGAGCCCGGGAGGCAGAGTCTGCAGTAAACCGAGACCACACCACCACTCCAGAGCAGGATCCTCTCTCAAAAAATAAATAAATAGAAGTAAAAATGTACCATCAGTAATCCTACAGTAAAGAAACTCATTTAGCTTGGTATAACCCAGCATTTTCTCCTCATATTTGACCAAACAATCTTGTTTTCCCTCCAGATAACAGATTTGAAACCCATAAAATTGGAGTTACACAAAACATAAGTTATACAAAACATAAGATTTAATAGAAATTGTCATTACAACAACTCAGATTTTTCCAGTCCTTGCCTATTACTTGTGGATGCAGAGCAGATACTGACAAAGCATCTTTCATGAGCTAAGTATAGAAAATTCCCTTTATTCAACTTATAGCAAAAGTTGAATGATATGGGATACCAATTTGGGGAATTCTAGTTAAGGTACAAGTGGAAAGATATCTGCCAGTTATGCAGCATCCCATTTGTTCTTGCTGGGAAGGATATCATGGAGCTCACAAGGGAAAAGAGGAAGGAGAGGATGCAGCAATTCCTCCAGGCTGCCTAGGCGGTGAAAAGGCAGAAGCCAGCCAAAAAAATTGAGGTGGCTAGGCCGGGCACGGTGGCTCATGCCTGTAATCCCAGCACTTTGGGAGGCCGAGGTGGGCGAATCATATGAGGTCAGGAGTTCGAGACCAGCCTGATCAACATGGAGAAACCCCATCTCTACTGAAAATACAAAATTAGCCAGGTCTGGTGGCACATGCCTGTAATCCCAGCTACTCAGGAAGGCTGAGGCAGGAGAATCGCTTGAACCCAGGAGGCAGAGGTTGCAGTGAGCCAAGATTGGGCCACCGCACTCCAGCCTGGGCAACAATGAAACTCGGTCTCAAAAAAAAAAAAACAATTGAGGTGGCTAAAGGCCATTGAGGGCCTAGAAGGGAAGGAAGCGTGAAGAATGTTAGCTGTTTAGTTGTAACAGTGGAAAGAAGGCCCAGGGGAATGGTGATATTGTGGAGAGAAGTGGCAGAACAACACCTAATTACATAGGTCTAATAACCTTGCTTACTCCTGTGTTTGTGCCCTTGTACCTCTGAGTTTGTACAGATTTTCCCCCTCATCCAGATTTCTTTTATGCTCACCCAGATTGTTTATTTGCTTTTTGAATTTCCCTTGGTGCCTAGGGTAGTGCTTAACTCATAATAGGCCCTCGATGAATAATAGTAATCTGAAGGAGAATTTAGAGCAAACGTCATCCTCTTTCATGGTGGCAGATAGAAAGCCAAAAATAGTGTTAACAAGAGAATAATAGTAACTTAATACAATGAGGTCAGAGAAATATTAGAAAAAACAGGAACTGTCCTTGTGGCTGTGGCATTATTAACATACATATTGAAAGAAAGCAGTATCTTTAGGGGAAGCTACTTGATTGCCTTCCTAAAGGTGTCTCAAAGAGTAATACTACCTTGCTGGATTTGCCACAGTCTAGTATCTGACTTTCAGCCTTGCAGACTTGGAAACTTGTTTTTGGTGTCCTTGTTTTGTTTTGTTTTGTTTTCACTAAGAACAGGCCTTAAACGATAAAAACCTGAATTACTAAGCTGCGTGTATAGTTTGGATTATTAGGGGCTGTGAAACTAGCTCCTGGTAGGCAGGTCCATGTGGAAGGCACATGAGCTTGCTAAGCCTGGAGTTGGAACAAGAGGAGATTGTTCTAGAAAATGTTCAATGTTGGCCAGTTGCGGTGGCTCACGCCTGTAATCCCAGCACTTTGGGAGGCCGAGACGAGCGGATCACAAGGTCAGGAGATCGAGACCATCCTGACTAACGGTGAAACCCTGTCTCTACTAAAAATACACAAAAAAAAAAAAAAAAAAAAAGCCGGCCATGGTGGCAGGCACCTGTAGTCCCAGCTACTTGGGAGGCTGAAGCAGGAGAATGGTGTGAACCTGGGAGGCGGAGCTTGCAGTGAGCCAAGATCTCACCACTGCACTCCAGCCTGGGCGACAGAGTGAGACTCCACCTCAAAAAAAAAAAAAAAAAAAAATGTTCAATGTTCTCAGGCTGATATGTCCTGATGCCATTATCTCCACAATGGAGGTTGTGTTGCAGAGCCATTGGGCAGTTCATACTTCATTCACTGACTCCTTTTCTCAAAATTGTCCTTGGCTTGCCTGGGTCAAGTTTTGAGTCTGCATTAAGTATCCCAATAGGTAATAAATATAAGAGTACAAAATAAAAAGGCACAACAAAATAAAAATACAGTGAAAAGTAAATCTCCCCACCTTTGCCTTCTAATCACAGTTACTCTCCAAACAGGCAGCCACCATTAACTTTTTTCTTGTGCATCCTTCTAGAGGTAGTCCGTAAGTCCACAAGTTTATGTGGGTGGTAGTTCCCCACTTATCCTGAAGGGATATGTTCCAGCACCCCCAGTAGATGCCTGAAACCACAAATAGTACTGAACCCTATAAATGCTGTTTTTTTGTATATATGCATACCTTTGATAAAGTTTACCTTATAAATTAGGCATAGTAAAAGAGTAATCACAATAATAAGATAGAACAGTTATAACAATATACTGTAATAAAAGTTATATGAATGTAGTCTGTCTCAGAGTATCTTATTTTACTGTACCTCACCTATTTTCAGACCATGGTTGACTGTTAGTAACTGAAACCTCAAAAAGTGAAACCACAGATAAATTGAGACCCTGCTGTATTAAGTTTATGTACATTTTTATGCACAAGTCGTTGCATACTATACACAGTGTTCTGCTTTTTACTTGAAAATGTTTGAAGTATTTACCTATATCAGAACATATAGAACTATCTTTTTTTTTTTTTTTTTTTTTTTTTTTGGTGGCTGCTTAGTGTTCTCTTTTAGGGATTATACCTTAATTTTATTTAACCAGTTCCTATGGATGGACATTTGTAGTTTCCAATCTTTTGCTTTATAAGTGATGCAGCATCGAATATCCATTGCACGTTATTTTGAGCATGCCCACTATATATGTAGGGAACATTTCTAGAATATTGGGTTAAGGTACATTTAAAATTTGGATTGTTCTTACCATATTTCTCTCTATAAAGGTTGCCCTGAAATACAACCCTAGCACAAAATACCAAAGATCATTTCACATCCTTGTTGTCACAGCTGATTTTCCTTCCATTTAAACAAACAAACAAACTTTGTGAGCCTGATACTGATAGGTATGTGTGGTAGGGGAAGAATGACATGTCGTATTTTCAGTTTGCATTTATCATATGAGTGAGTTGAGTTCAACCACATCTTTTCTAGATATTTTCACACCTTCATTGTGGCAAAGGCTAAGTCCACTAGACTTCTGGCCTGGACTGTCTTTGAGGGCAATCTTAAGGCAGAAGCGACCACTGCTGAGATATGTGACCACGTATACCACAAAATCATTTCCATGGGCCTGTGAGAGCATTTCATCACTGCCTCTAGGGAACCTCGTAATGCTTTTTTCAAAGAATTTGCTAACAGCAAAGCCTCAGTAAAATGCCATACAGAAAGCAGCTGGCCAGGTGTGGAGGCTCATGCCTGTAATCCCAGCACTTTAGGAGGCCTAGGCGTGTGGATCACCTGAGGTCAGGAGTTCAAGACCAGCCTGGCCAACATGGCAAAACCCGGTCTCTACTAAAAATACAAAATTAGTTGGGCGTGGTGGTGCATGCCTGTAATCCCAGCTGCTTGGGAGGCTGAGGCAGGAGACTCCCTTGAACCTGGGAGGCGGAGGTTGCAGTGAGCTGAGATTGTGTCATTGCATTCCAGCCTGGGTGACAGAGTAAGACTCCATCTCAAAAGAAAAAAAAAAAGCAACCGAATGGTTATGAGAAAGGGAAGAGAGACATTACAGCATTTTTCACAGAAGAGAGAAAAAAATTACTTCGACCACAGAAGGATTTAGATTGGACAGGCCATGAACAGTATCAGGTAGGCTCCTGAAATATGGGAGGACTCCATCTCCAAAGCCAGCAGATAGGTGGGTATAGAAAGAAGCCACAGGTTTCTTAGTGGTGTGTGTGACCAGTAGTCCTAAAGATGAGAAGAGGCTTGACAGACTTCATAGAAATTCTAGTACCAATGGGTAAAACTGTTTATAAGCGGGAAATAGTTCTAGAAAATGAAAGTGGAGGAAGCAAGCAGAGGTGCCTGATCACAGGGCCTTGACTATCACTGGAAATGAGGGTAACAGTGATTCAGCAATTTCTAGTGTTCTTCCCCCTCCCCGCCCACCCGGCTTTTTTTAGTTGAATAGAGATGGGATTCAACTATGGGATTACTATGTTGTTGCTCAGGGTGGTCTTGAACTCTCCTGGGCTCAAGCGGTCCTTCCACCTTGGCCTTCTAAAGTGCTGGGATTACAGGCATGAGCCACAGTGCCCGGCCTGGTGTCTGTTTTCTTATTCCTACTCGTGGCTTCTTGTAGGTGAGTGGTCTCCCTGACTCAGGCACATTTTAACAGCCACATAGAACCACAGAGGAAACAAGGCTCTGATATATGTGCCAGTCCAACAGAAGGACAATCAAGGCTTGAACAAGTTGGATTTTTTCCCAGAAGTTGACTTCTTTTTCTTCCCTCCCCCACCTTTTGGTCTTAATTTTGAAAAGGCAGAAGATGAAAGAGTTAATGGATACGTTTTAACTCACTCTCTATGCCCTAAGTCTGGTGGAGAAACCATACCTCTTAAAGAGAAGCTAATTGAAAGGTAGAATGAGGTGCCGTTTTTCAGAAGGATACAGAAAAGAAGGAATAGAAAAGCCAGAAGAGAAAAAACATTGCGTTGATAACACTGTTTTCTATTGTCTATTTTATATTCGTTGCTGGTGAAAGTTTATAGAAGTTCCAAGACTGTAGGTATTCCTTAGGAAGAAGAATAGACATTATCTGAATACATCCTCACCAAAGACTTGGGCAGTATTGGAAATGAGTGCGCAAGCCGTGACTAGAGAAATTGAGACTAGAGAAAGAGAAAATTTAAATGGTCCCTGAGAATAAATGTTTAAAAATATAAAAAGCTAAACTAACTGAGAGGCTAAACACACATGATAGAAAAGAAAAGGGTGACCTGGGAAAGACACTGGACATGTGCTTGTAAAATGCAAGTCTAGTATTAGGTTTATAAAATACCTTGTTTTTTTTGTGGTAGGAAACAGGCAGTAAATAAGGCAGTGTCACATTAAGTATTTTAAAAAGATCATTGATCTGTAGAGTTGTGTTGTCCAATATGGTGACCACTCCTATTTGTAGCTCTTACTAATCGCTGCATTACTGAGAACCTTATATAAAAGGATGTGTGTGTGTGTGTTTTAAATAGAGTCAGATATGCAATACCATAGTTTGTGTGGTTTCTTAAATAGCATGTGAAAAGGACAGAGACTCACACCAACTGTGAGATGAGTTTAATGGTAGTAGTTCCAGCAATGGACTCAGCCCGTAGCTGAGAAATTACCATTTGAAAATATCTAAGAAATGAAACATTAAGTGTTCTTTTCAATCTCTAAAGCAAAGTTATGGAGTTCCTCACTTTTTTGACTGAACTTTTATTTTTGTCAGGTTTGCCATTCTCTGAATTTTTAAGCATTTGATTGATGTTACTAAGGACATTTCACGAGGTCCACACCTGTGGAGTAAAAATAAATGTCATTCATTCACCCTGAACTTCAGCTTTTACCCCCAAGAGTATAGCCTTAAAGGAAATTAGAAAAAGAGGTTTTTGTAAGGCTTTAAAATGCTGTGAAAGGTTATAGTGGAATGTGCTGTGGGATTGGCAGGAGGCTTTTTTTTTCCCAGTATTACTAGAAATAGACACCCAACCAGGCCGGCAAAATTGTAAGATGAGAGAGATAAGCCCACTAATGCTGTCTGTTAGGTTCCTGAGGGAGAACCGCTAACTATGAAGGTGAAATCTTGTATTTATTTTTGGAATGATGTAGAAATGCTAAATGTGGAGGTAACCGTGTGCCAAGTCTTTTCACAGGCCTGACAATTCGGATAATTAATGCTAATATTTCTGCTGGGTAATTGTATAGATGCGGATTGCTTCTGACTTAGTCTTCTCGTAAGTAATATTGTTTTGGGGTTTGTTGGTGGAAAGTCCCCAAAAGGCTCTTCATCAGGAGAATGTAGTGGCAGTGCACAGAGGGTGACACTGTTGATCTTACTGTCATTTTTGGGGTCTTCAGTGTTTCCGTAAATGGAGTAATTCCAAAGGTGACAGTGTTCTCGTGGTCCACGCTGGAAATTTGGGATCAGAATTTTTTTAAAAAAAATTATAGAGTTAATAATTTCACTGCATTTTTAGTTTGCTTGCCACCCCCCCCCCCACCATCTCTACTAAAAATACAAAATTAGCCAGGCGTGTTGGCACGCACCTGTAATCCCAGCTACTCAGGAGGCTGAGGCAGAAGAATCACTTGAACCTGGGAGGTTGCAGTGAGCCGAGATCACGCCACTGTACTCCAGCCCGGGCAATAGAGTGAGACTCTGTCTCAAAAAAAAAGAAAAGAAAAAAAAAAGGTGGGGAGGAAGGAAGGGGGAGGGGCAGGAGCAGGAATCATTTTGGTGAGAAATAGAAAACTAATCTCATTTTCTTTGTAATTCTTTAAGATTTATGAGAATGAGCCATAGACACCCTGACCTGCTCAGTTTCTCAAACTTTATGTCTTTCCTCATTTTATCAATCTGGAACTTCCTTGTCTTTATAAAGTAACCTCTTACCACTGAGATCTCTGTGTTCTTTCTCTCCTGTTTGTATTTTTTTTTTTTTTTTAAGACGGAATTTCACTCTTGTTGCCCAGGCTGGAGTGCAATGGCGCGATCTTGGCTCACCACAACCTCCGCCTCCCAGGTTCAAGCAATTCTCCTGCCTCAGCCTCCTGAGTAGCTGGGATTACAGGCATGTGCCACCACACCCGACTAATTTTGTATTTTCAGTAGAGATGCGGTTTCTGCATGTCGATCAGGCTGGTCTCGAACTCTCAGCCTCAGGTGATCGACCCACCTTGACCTCCCAAAGTTCTGGGATTACAGGCCTGAGCCACCGCACCCATCCCTTGTATTCTTTACTGAACCTGTGGGCAGTCTTTGCAGGTTTCTAAGATATATAAATTCGTTTTTACCACAGTTTAGTTCAATAACACCTGGCTGCCAACAACACAGTTCAGATTTCAGTCACCATGATGTATTAGCTGTGAGCAATTGTATAAAATACAGACTTCTCTGCCAGCTCTTCAGTCTATACATCAGGACGTAACAGGCGCATCATGGTCATGACCAGTTCTGTCACTTCGCTCTTGATCACTGCGCATCTACTGTCAGTTACCCTCAGGCAACAAGTGTGTAGTTGTGTCACCTCCTTAACTCTCTTATCCATGTGACATTTTACAAAAAATGAATATTGGAAGACGAACTCGGCAACAAGAAAAATCTTAGAAGTGAAATTGAATGTGATTAGAAAGATTTGAAAACGATGACAGCAAGACGAAGCTAGGGCAAGACCTAAGCCTACAGGAAGCTAATGGTACAAAGCATATTGGAAAAGTCCTGTCACTATGAAGACCAGGGTAAAGTCACTTCACCATCTTTTCACTTATATTGCACTAGAATAGCAAGATGCTTGTGGTTTAGATGGAACATTTACTTCGTGTGTGCGTGTGTGTGTCCCGGTTTGGCTACTATTCGGGCCAAATTGGTAATAGTTGGCTTATTGAAAGAAGATGGTAATTACAAGGATATTGAAGAACTTCACTGCCAGTAAAAGATGCTTCTATCATGTTCAGAAATTGTGAGTTGACTAATGTTAAGCTATCTGAGGAAGATGTTATTGTGAGTAAGAATGCTGCTGTGAAGTTTGTACTCAGATTTCAATGATTCATTAAGGCAGATGTTAACGATGATCATCACAGAAGGCAACTCTTGATACCAGAGCTTAGCAAAAGGCATAGAATAGTGAAGAATAGTGAACAGAGTTAAAAATAGATTCACTTTCTTATTAGGAGGCAGCTGTGGAGAGTGACTTTGAATAAAACCTATGCTTATTTGGCCACTTAACTGTGGCCAGGGAATTGAAGTCAACAAAATACAAATGTGGGTTTCTGGGTACAGTCCTGGAGGTATAAGAGAGAGGTCCTATCATGTCAGGTGAGGATTTCACCTTAATTGCTTACATGTGCTTAAATGTTTGGGAGAGTTAAAAATGGGTGTCTCATCCTTAGTTTAGACATTTTGCCAGGGAGGGAGAAGCTTGGAAGTCCTTTGCCTTGTATAATTTAGTCTTAGTATAATATTAAGAGGTTAAATGAGGATAGTACATTGTTTCAAAACGAATAGGATGAAAAGAAATACGACTTTTAAGAAATGTGAAATCTTGTGTTGTATGAGTTTGGGTTTTGTGTTGTCTTCTCCCTCCCAGTTCCTTTTTGTAAAGGTATCTACTTACTTTTCTAAATATTTCTTGGCAAGGAAAGGGGAGGAATTAAGCAATGCTAGTTTTTTTCTTATTTCATAGCCTTGTTTATAGCAAAATTTGAAACTGTGCAAACATAAATTTAAGTAGTACATTAAAAATTATATTTGTCTAAATAAATGCGTCTCCAGGTTAAGTGGAGTACAGGTGTTTCTAGCTTATAAAGCTAAAATTGATAATTCATATCTTTCAGGAAAAGTAATTTATAATTACTCTATAGACCTGTTCGTTAAAAGGAAGTTAAGACATTTTACTTTTACATTAGCTTAAAAAGTTATTACCTTTTAAAGTATAAAATTAATACATGTTCATTACAGAAAACTTGGAAAATATAGGACAGCATAGACTATTATCAGTGCTGTTCAGCTGGAATTGATTGGTGTGTCTTCCTGGTTGTTTCAGACCCCTGGTGCTGATCCAAGAGTTGGTGCCTTGTTCTGATTAGTCATAGCCCATGGTGTAGCAGTTGATAAAAAATACTTGAAATCCCAGAGTCATTACTGTTAAACATTCTGGTGTCTAAAAGTTACTTTTAAAAATATATCACACTTTTGGCCGGATGTGGTGGCTCATGCCTGTAATCCCAGCACTTTGGGAGGCCAAGGCGGATGGATCACCTGAGGCCAGGAGTTTGAGACCAGCCTAGCCAACATGGTGAGACCCTGTCTCTACTAAAAATGCAAACATTAGCTGGATGCAGTGGTGCATGCTTGTAGTCCCACCTATTCAGGAGGCTGAGGCAGGAGAATGGCTTGAACCTGGGAGGCAAAGGTTGCAGTGAGCTGAGATCGTGCCACTGCACTCCAGCCTGGGCAACAGAGTGAAACTCTGTCTCAAAAAAAAATGTGTGTATGTCTATATCTCATCACATTTGTATATATCACACTTTCAAGTTGTTCACAGTGGCTCACACCTGTAATCCCATCACTTTGGTAGGACAAGACAGGAGGATTGCTTGAGCCCAGGAGTTCGAGACCAGCCTGGGCAACATGGTGAAACCTCCTTTGTGCAAAAAATTACAAAAAATTAGCTGGGTGCGGTGGTGTGCGCCTGTGGTGCCAGCTACTTGGGAGGCTGAGGTGAGAGAATCGCTTGAGCCTGGGAGGCAGAGGTTGCAGTGTTGAGCTGAGACCGCATCGTGTCTATGAACTTTTCCTTTTTTCTATTGACTTTTTTAAAATTAAAATTCGTAGTTACTCTATTAAATAGCTCCGGTATTTTGGCTCTACAAGCCCTTACACATACACCCCATATCAGAAACAGAAAAAAGAAAAATCTTACTGCCTTTCCTTATTTGCTAGTAGGAAAACATACTTATGCTTTTATGAGTGAAGGGGTATATAAACTTTTGGAAAGTGATTTAATTTAAATGCACTACTTGGAACTGGAAATCCATAAGGTGCCTGGCAGGCTTAGAGACTGGCAGGCTAGCGACTGCAAAAAGCACAGTGCTGTTGGTACTGTTGATTGATGTAGGGCATTCGCAAAAGACCACTGCCAGAAGTACTTTGCTGGTTGGCCAGGCTCATACCTGTAACTGCAGCACTTTGGGAAGCTGAGACAGTAGGATCACTTGAGCCCAGGAGTTCAAACACAGCCTGGGCAACATAATGTTTACAAAAACATTTTTTAAAATAATTAGCCGGGAATGGCAGCATGCACCTGTGGTCCTAGCTACTTCAGAGACTGAGGTAGGAGGATCACTTGAACCCAAGAGGCTGAGGCTATAGTGAGCCGGGATTACGCTACTGCACTGCAGCCTGGGTGACAGAGTGAGACCCTGTCTCAAAAAAAAAAGTACCTTATTGTCAGCAGGTTTACCTCACTTGGTGTTACCCCTTGACTGCATCATTTTAGTGCCAGGCAAGGAACCAAGGCTTACAAATTTAGGTAAGTATTTCCAAGATCCAGATGATTAATATTTTTAAAAATCACTGACTTTGAAGTCAGAGAAGCGTCATGATTTGACTATAAGATGTGAATACATCAGCAAGTTAATTAGAATGTTTATATGCATGTGCAGCCCTTTCTGGGAAGGTTAGGACCCAGTAAAAGTGCAGCTCTGTGAAGTCCAATCCCAATGAGCAAATTCATTATAAATAACTTGAAAGGTTTTACTCTTGTAGTTGGTGGAGTTACTCAGATTTTATATTCTTACCCAGTTCAGATTCCAGTGGTCTTTGGTGAATTGGGTTAAGTGAGGAGTATTTGTCTTAACTGATGGTCAAATTAAATAATATAATGCTAACAGCTTCTATATGTTAATATATTTAGAGAAATAAAGTAATGTTTCCTTATTCCCTTATCGCAAAATTTGATTTTAACAGCTAACTATATACTTTCCTGCCTTTGCCCTCACCTGACCTGGTAGTACCAGTTCAAGATTGATTATTCCAACTGTTTGTTCTGTAGAAGCCTGAGGTGCTGTATTTTTGGCTCAGTTAAAATAGAATCTTGTTTTTTCCCTTACTAGAACTATGTTTGTACAAATCATTTTGCACAGTAAGATTTACTGTATGATATTTGTCTAGCTTTATCTTCCTGATCAGACTGAAAGCACCTTGGGGGGAAATAACGATATTTACTGTTTTTAATCCCAAAGTGAATAACACAAAATCTTGCAACTATTGAAAGTTTAGAAGTATAGTTGCCTTTCAGGATCTTTGATTCATGCTTGTATATATCAGGCCAGTTTTACAGGAGAAGGGCAGTGGATCTAGGCAATCTAATTGTGAATCTCACGGCTGCCACCGCTTCAAAGTGTGGTCCTGTGCAAGTTCAGATGCATCATGTGACACATCAGAGTCATTCTAGTGATTGTCATCTGCTTTAATGCTTTTTTCTTTCACTGGCTGAAGGGCCTCTGCAGGTGTAGTTATTGGTGGTTACTTTCCTGACAAAAGTCTGGGCCCTAGGGATTGATGTTACCATAGACTTCCACAAGATGGCAGACCAAGCCCCTTTTTTGTTTTACTGGTTTTCAAATAGTTTCTAAGACACATTGCTTATGCTTTTGATTATTCTTAAAGTTTTTTTTTTTTTGCCTTTTCTTTAGGTGGGCAGTATCAAACCGGGAAATGCTTATAGCTCAAAACAGCTCCTTGGAATTTAAGCTACACAGACTGTACTTTATTAGCTTGTTAATGGGTGGAACCACAAATCAACGAGAGGCATTACAGTATGCTAAAAATTTTCAGCCATTTGCCCTGAATCATCAAAAAGGTGAGTCTGGAGTCAGATGTTATTAATGTTTAAAACAGGGCTATAGCCACCACTATAACTTAATGGTTCTTATTTGTTTGTTTTGTTTTTTGTTTTTGTTTTTTGTTTTTGAGATGGAGTCTCGCTCTGTCCCCGAGGCTGGAGTGCAGTGGCGCGATCTTGGCTCACTGCAAGCTCCACCTCCCGGGTTCACGCCATTCTCCTGCCTCAGCCTCCCGAGTAGCTGGGACTATAGGTGCCTGCCACCATGCCCGGCTAATTTTTTGTATTTTTAGTAGAGATGGGGTTTCACTGTGTCAGCCAGGATGGTCTGGATCTCCTGACCTCATGATCCACCCGCCTCGGCCTCCCAAAGTGCTGTGATTACAGGCGTGAGTCGCCGCGCCCAGCCCAACTTAATGGTTCTTATCTAGAGCTAATACATGTTTGCCAGTAAACAGTTGTAGTTGATAATCACAGGAAAAGCTCTGACTGGCTCTAGAACAAGAACAAAAATATTAAAGCCTCTTAAAAGTCAGAGATGTTGCAGATTTTGGAATTCCATATTAAACTGTGAGGAGATCTGAGAAAGAGCAAGGTGTGCACTTGCTCTCGTCTACCCCAACCTGGCTGTGTGCTGCTTGTTTTGCCACAACAAAGTGTCAGAGAGCCAAGGCAGCAAATGTTAACCCCACGTATTTGTGTAGGAATACATTAACTCTGCAATCAGAGATAATGTGATGACATAATTGTTACTCCTGTAGGTAATGGTAATTATACTATGCTGTATATAAGAATTTAAATTATAAGTTCAGTATTTTCACTCCTTTCCTTTTCTCTCCATGCTGTTTAACTTAGGATGAAGGAAGAAACCAAGCTTAAGGACCAGAATTTTAAAGACCTGTTAATACATTATTTTAGGCTGTATCAGTATGGGTGGGGGTATTCTTGCTTTTCGCAGCTTATTACTGCAAGCAAACTAATGCTTTCTTGCTGTTACTTTTTTTAGACATACAGGTTTTGATGGGAAGCCTTGTGTACCTGAGACAAGGGATTGAGAACTCACCATATGTTCACCTACTTGATGCAAACCAGTGGGCTGATATCTGTGACATCTTTACACGGGATGCTTGTGCCCTCCTGGGGCTCTCCGTGGAGTCCCCTCTCAGTGTCAGGTATGGAAATTGGCCCTGTCTGTTATTGAAGTATGCACTGCATTAGTCACCTCCCCTTAACTTGTTTGGTTCTTGATATTTAAAGCCAAAAGAACTTTTGTCTTTCTGAAGAAGAGTGCAATTGGTATTTCAAAAGATACCACAATTGGCAGTGACTCTGTTTTAGAGAAGCAGTTTTGAAAGTGTGGTGTGTGAACCTCACAGGATCCTGAGAGCCTTTTCCACTGTATTGACATTAGTACAGATGGTCCAGAAACAGTGGTGGACTAAACTGCTAGAGCCTTTACACAAGTCGGGGCGGTGGTACAAATTCCACAGATACTTGCTGGATTCCTCACCACCACACCCTTGCAGTTTAAGAAATGCTAGTTTTACTTAACCACACCTGTAATCCCAGCATTTTGGGAGGCCAAGGAGGGCAGATCACGAGGTCAGGAGTTCAAGACCAGCCTGACCAATAGAGTGAAACCCTGTCTCTACTAAAAACACAAAAAATTCGCCAGACGTGGTGGTAGGTGCCTTTAATCCCAGCTAGTTGGGAGACCGAGGCAGAAGAATTACTGGAACCCAGGAGGCGGAGGTTGCTGTGAGCCGAGATTGCGCCATTGCATTCCAGCCCATGCAACGGTGCGAGACTGTGTCTCAATTTAAAAAAATAAAGAAAGAAAGAATATTCTCGACCTGGTGTGGTGGCTCACATCTGTAATTCCAGCACTTTGGGAGGCTGAGGTGGAGGGAATCTCTTGAGGCCAGGAATTAGAGACCCACCTGGGCAACACAGCTAGACTCCATTTCTCCAAAATGCTTTTTAAAAAACGGATGTTCTTGATGAAACATTAAAATTATTGGTTTTATTACATCTTGACCTTTCGGTACACATCATCTTAATAATTTGACAAAATAGGAAATCCACATAAAGCACTTCAGTTTCTTGTCGAGGTATGGTAATTGTCTTGAGAAAAAGCATATGGTTTTGAGTTATAAGCTAGCTAGTCACTTTTTATCATGGAATACTTTTTTTGTTTCTTGTTTTTTTTCTTTTGTTCGTTTGTTTTTTTTTGAGACTGAGTCCCCTGGCTGGAGTGCAGTGGTGCAGTCTCAGCTCACTACAGCCTCCACCTCTTGGGTTCAAGCAATTGTCCTGCCTCAGCCTCTGGAGTAGCTGGGATTACAGGTACCTGCCACCATGCCCAACTAATTTTTGTATTTTTAGTAGAGACGAGGTTTCATCATGTTGGCCAGGCTGGTCTCGAATTCCTGACCTCAGGCGATCCACCGCCTCGCCCTCGGCCTCCCAAGATACTGGGATTACAGGTGTGAGCCACCACACCAGCCGTGGAATAGGTTTTACTTGAAAGAATCATTAACACAGTTACCCACACTCAGGTCTTTGGCAGTCTTTTTTTTTTTTTTTTTTTTTTTAATCTTTTTTCTTAAATTTTTCAGAGACAGAGTCTTGCTGTGTTGTTCAGGTTGGACTCAAACTCCTGGGCTCAAGTGATTCTCCTGCCTCAGGCTCCTGAGTAGCTGGGACTACAGTTGTGTGCCACATCACCCAGCCATGTTTTTAAGTGAATGAATCAAGCCTGTCACATTTGAAAGGTCTTAAGTATGATCCTACAAAAGCATGCATGAGTAAAAGAGTCATTCAAAGTACAAGACAGACAAATGGATTTTAATGTAGCAGGGTACAAAAAGTTTAATGGTAAAGTTTCAGATTTTGCTCTGCAACCAACCTTTAGAAAACTACTACCAGTTTTGGCCAGAACTGAAAAGTCAGTTTTGGTGTGGTATTGAGGAGGAGTTTCCACAGTGATCCAAAGCGATCAAAGTAGTGCTACACATATGTGTGAAACAAGGTTTTTTTTTTTCATTTATCTCAACCAGAAGAACATACCACAATAGATGTAATGCAGAGTAAGCTATAATAATCCAGCTGTCTTCTGTCAAGGTAGGCATTCAGGAGATTTGTAAAAGTGTGACACAGTGCCACTCTTCTCACAAATATATTTTTGTTTTGGAAACTAGTTTTTTTTTTTTTTTTTTTTTTTTTTACAAGAATGTTGTTTTTAATAATGGCATGGTATTTTATTTTTACATGGACTAATCGCAACTTGTATGTTTCTCATTTTAATTTCTAATGCATTAAAGATATAACCCACAAAAAGAAAAGCTCTTTGAGATCCTTAATATTTAAGCATATAAAGGGGTCCTGAAACCAAAACATTTTAAGAACCTGTTTTAAGAAAATAACTTTTTTAATTCCACAAATGTTTTGTATATTTGCTATGTGCAAGGCACTGTGGGCACTGTGTTGGATATAAGATGAATAAGGTGTATTCCACAGGGTTCTCCATCCTAGCATAGGAGCAGACAGATGCAATTAGCTATAATGTGAGGCATTGTTGCCGTCAGTCTCTCTGAGGAAGACTCTGAAGTGGGAATGTACATGCAGAAAGTTTATTGACATCAGCACCTGTGGGAGAATGAAAACAGCAGGATTGGGCAGAGAGGAAAGTTGGACTGTGTTAGAGTGGCAACAAGGTCTCTCCCATTCCTGAGGAACTCTGGAGCTGCTATGGGCCTGTAGAGTTGTCCCAAATTGGGCCTACAGGGCTGGGCTTTTGTACCCTCACATGGAGCAACTTGCTGGATATGACTCTGGTCAGATGACTCTTTTCAACTGAGGATAGTCCTGAAGAGACAGACACAGCTGAGAGTTGGCTGCCAACACTTCCAGATCTGAGAAATGAGTGCTTCTACCCTGGACAGGGGTGATCTGGGGATAAGAGGAACTATGCAAAAAAATGTTTCAGGAGCAAGCATGTCATTTGACTGATAAGCTGAGCCCATTAAACTTTTTTTTTTTTTTTTTTTTTTTTTGCTATTTTGTGCAATATAAAACCTTTTTTGGCATTAATGTAAGATTATTATGAAATTCTTTGTTTTTTTTTTTTTGAAACAGGGTCTCATTCTGTTACCCAGGCTGGAGTGCAGTGGCACCATCATGGCTCACTGCAGCCTCAGCCTCCTGGCATCTTCCCACCTCAGCCTGCTCAGTAGCTGGGACTCTAGGCACATGCTACCATACCTGGCTAATGGCTAATTTTTATATATTTTGTAGAGATGGGGATCTCACTGTGTTTCCCAGGCTGGTCTCTAACTCCTGGACTCAAGTAATCCTCCCACTTTGGCCTCCCAAAGTGCTGCAATTACAGGAGTGAGCCAGCACCATCTACTGTTATGAAATTCTCTAAAAACCTTATTCTCAATTCTATACTTCTTTCCTATGGACCGAAAATGGTATATAAATCAGCACCATCTGCAGACCACATTTTGAGTATCATTATTCTAATTAGCATATACCTTGGAGCACATTTTGTAAGAAAAATAAGTATGGTGGTATATAGTCTGTAAGGAAGGGAATAAGAAAGGAAGTTATGTCTTGTGTATTGCTGAATGAAGAATTTTGTGCAAGAACATCTCTTTCCTTCAAGCTCAGATACTACAACTTCTGTATTTGGAAGAGTAGTAGTTCTTAATTCCTGCTCTTCATTTGAATTAATTGGTTCTCCAAAGCTGCCTTCTTTTTTAAAATGCATGTTTTAAAACTTTATTTTTCTATCTTCTGAGGAAGTAAGCTAAAGTTAAATTACCCTAGCAAATGAGTTTTCTTTTTTTAAACGTTTGCATTAGTTAACTGCATTTACCCACATATTGGTGAGGTTTATTTAGTAAATTTAGAGTTTCATTTTTTGTTTTGTTTTTTAACTGGGATTGGTTTTCAATAACTTCAGGAAATATACCAGTGGGCCTGGGGAAGAAGGGGAGGGAAAACAAGTTATTTTTCTTCTGGTGCAAATGGCTGGATTTACTCTTAGCAGAACAGAAGGCTCTCACCCCGTCCAGGGGCCAGGGGCTGCAGTACACAGAGTCTGGAGAAATTGATGTCTCCTTGGACCAAGCGGCCTGACACCTGGCCTGGCACTGACGTTTCCTCTTCTGCTCTCCCAGTTTCTCAGCAGGTTGTGTGGCGCTGCCAGCTTTAATTAACATCAAAGCCGTGATTGAACAGAGGCAGTGTACTGGAGTTTGGAACCAGAAAGATGAATTACCTGTGAGTTCCATTTTCTGTTGGCTATTTACTTTAACTGCCTTTAGAAGAATATGGCATCTTTAAATGTTCACCTTTTAACCAGGAAACATTATTGTAGCCATTCGACAGGAGTTCTTTTATATATATGTATATAAAAGATTAAACAATACAAATGAGGAGCCTAGTACATTTTGGGGACCCTGGAGGAGGAGTATTACAATTTTGACTTGAAGTGCCTTTGAAAGCTGGGGAAGGGAAACATCAGAAGTGGTGAGAGTTGTAGATGCAGTAGCATGCAGTGTGTTCTGCAGTGCAGTTCACAGACCACTCCTGTGATGGTTTTTCTAATATAAAAGCAAAGTTAATTGGATTTACTTTTGTCTTAACTATTGCTGTCAATAAGATCATGGGTTTGTGCTGGTTACATTTTCCTAATGCCAACAGAATAAGTACAGAGCTCTTAAAGGTCGTCCCTGTAACACCTGCAGTCATCAGCGGGCCTCTAGTACTGTATTTCTACTGCTCTCCTAGAAAGGACCATGGTTTTAAACATCAGCACAATCACTTGCCAACTCTAGAACTTCTCTAAGCAGTAGCGTATTCATCTCTAAGACAAGGACCAGCTTTCTCTTTATGGGGTTGCTGAAGGCTGCATAAGCATGCTTAGAACGAGATGGGACACATGGTAGGCACTCAGATTGTGGCTGCCATGGTGCACTTATGATGTGGAGTGGCAAAGGTCATTGTATGTGTGTTTCCACCAGGTCTCTGACAGGCACTAAGACTCTGGGCTGGAATTGCCATTCCTGTCATGATTGTGTCACAGACCCTGAAAAGCTGACATACGCATTTAGTTTTTTGCCCCTTTTATACCACACCTGTACACAGGTTTATTTGCAGTTACCTTGTTCTTCCAGCGGGTAACCCTGTCAGTTGGTTGCCCCAGCTTCTCAAAGATCTTTTCTAATTTAAAGACACAAGTGTAGTCCTGGTCTTGAGTGTGGTCAGGACACAAGCAGCACTCCTGCTCCACTGCCACTAACTTGAACAAGTGAAAAGAACTTGAGCCTTCACTTGTTTTGTGGAGGCAGGTGCCTGGCATCTGGCAGTTTCCCGTTTATGTTGTAAGCATCTCTGACATGCACTAAGACAGAGCAGACTGAAATCTGAATTCACCTAAAGACTGTGTGTCAAGCCAGTAAAGCCATTAGAGGTGGTGATCTGCCCATTAGAGGTGGTGATCTGGTCATTGTTTTTTGTCAGACTTGTTTTTACACTTTGTCAGCTTTCTTGAAAATAATCTTGAAGGCTAATTTATCACTTTGAATCACTAAGACTGTTCATCTGAGTTAGAAGAGTGCTATAGAAAGTTACATTCAGGTGAATAGATATGATCAATGTTCTTTGCTGCACAGTATATATTACCATGTGGATGATTTTGTGAAATATGACTTCAGCTTTTTTACTTTTTTTTCCTAACAGATTGAAGTGGACCTTGGTAAAAAGTGCTGGTATCACTCTATATTTGCCTGCCCCATTCTTCGTCAGCAAACGACAGATAACAATCCACCCATGAAATTGGTCTGTGGTCATATTATATCAAGAGATGCCCTGAATAAAATGTTTAATGGTAGCAAGTAAGTGTATGACTTTTAAAAAATGTTAGCAAATAAATTTTGTTTTGGAACTTGGTAGGAGCATAAGAAGTGATGAGGATTAAAAAAATGTAGCTAGATTTAGAACTAAATAAATTTCTTAACTACTCATTTGGCAAAGTGGGTGGTATCTGATTTGAGTATTTTTAATTTATCTGTGGATTTGGTGATTAGATTTATAAGCATGTCTTTAATTTTGGGGGTAGGTGATAGATTTTCCCCTTTTTTATACAAATGGAGTTGCATACTAAAAAATGTTCTATACTTCGCTGTTTTCACTTAGTGATGTCTCTTGGAGATCTTTCTCTATGCTGCAGAAACAGCCCTCATTATTTTTTTGTTAAAGCTGCAGTATATTCTAGTGTATAGAAATATGATGGGGTATCCAGTTCCCTGTTGATGAACATTTGTTTCTCTAAACAGTGCTAAGTGAAGGCGACGGGCATGGTGGCTCATGCCTGTAATCCCAGCACTGTGGGAGGCTGAGGCAGGCGGATCATGAGGTCAGGAGATTGAGACCATCCTGGCTAACACGCTGAAATCCCGTCTCTACTAAAAATACAAAAACAAAAAATTAGCCAGGTGTGGTAGCAGGCACCTGTAGTCCCAGTTACTCAGGAGGCTGAGGTGGAAGAAGGGCATGAACCCAGGAGACGGAGCTTGCAGTGAGCCGAGAACGCGCCACTGCACTCCAGCCTGGGCAACAGAGCAAGATTCCATCTCAAAAAAAACAAAACAAAAAAACACAGTGCTAAGTGAATTATATACCTGATACATAAATTCCTAGAATTGAAATTACTGGTTCAAAGGATATATGCATTTGTAATTTATTTTAGATAGTGAGCCCAGCTTTTTTTTTTTTTTTTTTTGAGATTGAGTCTCACTCCATCACTCCAGCTGGAGTGCAGTGGTGCAGTCTTAGCTCACTGCAACCTCTGCCTCCCAGGTTCAAGCAATTTTCATGCCTCAGCTTCCTGAGTAGCTAGAATTACAGGTGCACACCACCACGCTTGGATGATTTTTGTATTTTTAGTAGAGACAGGGTTTCGCCATGTTGCTCAGGCTGGTCTCAAACTCCTGAGCTCAAGCGATCCGCCCACCTCAGCCTCCCAGGTGTGAGACACCATGCCCAGCCAAAATTGTTGATCTTAGTTCAGGCTGTACTGATTTCATGTGCCACTGTGAGGCATGTGGGCCGTTCTTGGTGTGGGCTTGTAAAGCTGCCATCAGATTTTCTGCCCTTGAATGGATTGTGTGACCAGTGCGTTTGAAATTCATTTAAAGACTGATGCAAGCTAAACCTTTGGGAAGGAGAAATTGAATTTATTTTCAAAACCCCAAAAATGATATCCAGAAAAGTTATCTTTGTTTTGTTTAAGAAACAATTTTCAATGAAGAAAAGGCTTTCAGTTTAGGATCTGGCATGGGTGGTATGTATTTGTGACCCTTCAAATCTTTGTGGTTATATTAAGGGAAAGCATAATTCATCCTCAAAGCAAAATACAAACAGACTTGATGTTTTTGTGTGTTCTTATATGTGTGTGTGATTGTTAAAGATACTGTATAACAAGATAAAAATTGAATGCTCAGTACTGAGTCTGCTCCTTCACTCAGTGTTTTCTTCTTTGTCTTTAGATTAAAATGTCCCTACTGTCCAATGGAACAAAGTCCAGGAGATGCCAAACAGATATTTTTCTGAAGAGATAACTTTAGTTTGCAATTTGTAAGTGAAACTGAGTCGTGGGCGCATTTCAGAAGAGAACGTTCCATATAATGCAGCTAACCAAGGACTCCTGTGTTTCTATAAGCTAATGCTCCAGAAACTTTGCCAACCTGTTAGTGTACACACACTGAGGGGAGTGCTCCCGGTGAATATTATCATAGGGCTTTATTATATTCTTGGTCTTCATTTCTGATCAAGTAAATACACCAGCAGTTGTCATTCAATGCAGGTTTTTGTACTTAATTATATGGTGATTTTTTTACTTTTTAAGAGCAGAAACAGAAATTGACCTCCCCACCATGTGTTTAATATTTCACTGCTTTTACTTTTGTCATTTTCTTGATAATCGTAAGCCTTGAGAGTGTTTGTGAAAAAGTTTTATTTCCTGTTATGTATACATAAGTAAATGAAAATTCTTCAGAAAAAGTTTGATAAATTGAATTGTGGTTATGAAACTAATTTGCATTTTTATTTGCTTAAGAAAGAAAGCTGTGATAGATTCCAGATTTGCTTTTTGATGTTTTCCTCTGCTCCAGCTCCAAGAAGTCAGCACACCTACATTTTAGCTCTGCATGCAGCCCCAGCAGGCTGCGTGTTTAAGAATTTCATTGTTTAACCGGCTGGTGTGAGAAGTCTTCCGTTAGCATAGAGTGGAAGGAGTACTATTGTTTGGTTGGTTTTGGTTTTTGTTTGTTTGTTTGTTTTTGCTTTTATTGCCAAGAGGTGCTTGTTTTAAAAGTATGTTTAATAAAATGAAATTCTAAAGTTAGAAGTGTTCTTAAGTTGATATTTGCTCTCTTGGTCTTGGTAGCCCTATTGTATCATTGCAGACACAGTGTTGTGCATGTGTGTATTATATATGTGCACCAGCATCAAACATTGTGTATCTGGAAGGAAAGCAGCATGTTCCAGTTCTAAAATGCAGTTACCAGACCCCTCACTTTAAATCCTTAAAGTTAGAAGCTAGCAAATTTTCTGTAGTGCAGAATGTTTATTGCTGTTTTTGTGTTTGAATAGTATAATGTTTGATGCCTCTCTTCTGCAAAGTGTATCATCTCATTGACTGTGAATCTGTATATTATTCTAATGGATACAGATAATGATCTTTTCTCCTGTGAGGTATCTTCATTTAATGCACTGTCCAAAAATAGCCATGTGTAAGAGTCTCTCTGTATGATGAACTACATGGAAAAGACTTCTGTGGACATAATTCTGACTGAAACCCATGAAGTGACTTCAGTATAAGAATGTTACATGGAAATCACCAAATATTTTGCAACTTTATTTCATCTGACATGGAGTGAACATCAATAGGAATACTTTCAAAGCAAATGAAAAAAAGAAAACACAGAAGCAAAAAGAAATGTGGCACTTCACATTTTAAACTACAGATGGACTTGGTTCGAGGGAGGGGGAATCACAGATTTGGTGCTAAGTTAATTAGAAACTGGCAGCGTTTTACAGTAGTACACCAACCTGGATGTTTTTTTCTGAAATGTGTACCTGGGAGAGCTGGGGTTTGTTTGTGAAGGGAAAGAGTACTGTGGAAAGCTCTGCTTGAGTGCCGTGTGGCCAGGCCTATGTGGATGGCTACTCCGTACTGTGCGGGTTCGCCAGCGGTTGCGATTGGCCCGGCTCGGAGTGCTTGTCTGGTCCAACCTCAGTCTGGCCCCATAGCGACTTTTGCCCCATGATTCTGCTTCACTGTTGGAGTCCTCTTTGAAGTTCCCCCTCTCTTTACTAAAGCAGTGAAGGAAGAGAACAGAGACAAACTCTTTGGACTGTGAAAGACAAGGTAGAGAATTCTAGGCAACAGTCTGACCAAGGGTGTAAACCAGTTTATTATATATATTTTTTTGCCTTTGAATTAAAACCTAGAGTGTTGTTTTTTTGTTTTTATGTTTTACCCTTTTTCTCCTTAGGCCAAGTTTAGCTTATTCTCATCTTTCCACCCCAAACACCTACACAACATTTAGGTTTCACGTAAGGTTTGAACAAGACAGATGTACTCTGAAGGCTGGTGGTAAATGTGTTTGATGACCAGGCACTTGATATAGTCGGCTTGGGCCACTTTTAAGGAAAAAAGCCAGAGCTCAGCTTTATCCCTCTCCCAGTGCTGGGAGCCAAAAAACTGTTGACAGTTTTTTGTGCAGCTCAAGACAACTTTAAAAAGAACATGCTTTAACGGAAGCATTGGACTCTGCAGCTTTCTGTGTAAGGTCCGTGTACTCCCACTGGGCAGGGTGAGGACCAAAATTCTGAAACTCTTATGAATCTGACATATTACATGGAAATTATATCTTGCCTTTAAGTGCATGGACTTAAAATTCATGAGAGACTAAATGTGAGGGAGAAGTGGATTTAAAGAGGCCAGACCTTAACCAAAGATGCTGAGGTACAGCATTCTGCCCTCCCTACCTTAGAAACTCCATAAATGCTGTCACGACCCTATCATCTCTGATACTTTCTGCACGTCAGCAGTCCAGGAGGATGCTTTTTGTCTCTTTACCTCTACTTTACAAAAGGTAATATGATAGAGGCAACGTTTATAACAGTCACATTTAATTATAATGTACATGAAAGACAGAATTTCAGAATGGTTTCTTAAATTTCCTTGGAAACCGTTTCCACATATCAGTTATAGACAAAGGCCATGGGACTATGCTAAACCAATAAAACCTTTTTAGCAAATCTTTAAATTCTGACTTAGCCAGAGCATCTGAGTGTTCAAGTACAGTTTTACAGTGGCTAAGATTGTCTCTTGATCTTTTTTCTCCATTGTGTGATCATCACAGATGCTCTTTCTGTTTTATTGGTGATTATATGAGACTTCTAATACATAAATGAACGGGTATTGGTGCCTCTTTATTTTAAAAATTTTGAAGAAAAGAGCCACCTCATATTCATAGAGTGTGTATTTTTTGAGTGTGTGAGCATTTAATTGAAAATAAAGTTATGAAGTAAATCTTAACTTTTCTGTAGCAGCTAATGTATACAGAGACACTAAAACCCACACCACGTTTTGTGGGAAATGAGGATCCTCTTTGTGTCCTCTCCAGGTAGTCCCACAGGTTATGCAGTTTCAGTTCAGTCTTCTTTATGCTGTGATTGATTTCCACCTCAGTGGCTTAGCCTTTGGGACAGTGGATACTGCAACAGCCAAGAACTCTTGGTTATCCGCACAAGACAAGCTGCTGGTAGACTACATTAGCCCTCTGGTTTTCCAGCTCAACCTCTGATAAAGTGGACTGACAGCCACGCTGCTCAGTCTGTTTAGTCAGCCGACTCAGGTGATTTTCAGGGAAGGCATGGAGGCATAGTTTGGTTAGTTTCATCACTAGGATGTATAAGGTGACGACACAAACCAAATACCTTTCTTTCATCACTTAACTATACGTACTTTATCTCTGGTAACACTAGAATGCTGTGGTCTTGAGGGAATGTTAGCAAGGGACACATAGAAGGTTTGGTGTTTCGTAAGCCTGTCTAGCTGTGGCAGGTTTTGTGTGGTACACTGATGTTTACCATAAGCAGGTACAAGCTTCATGGACTGTTCTTAATGAACTATAATTGAATAGATACCAAAAATAGAATGGCAAATGTATTTTAATAGCAGATGAGGCAGTTAGTTTTCGGATGAATTTTCCACTGTTGATTTTACTTCAAGACATAGCAAGAGAAACAAAATTTTGTTTTCAAGACATTTCCGCTACAGTTTCAAGTAGTGGGCATATGCTTCATTTACTTCCAAAGAGGAAGAAGCAGCTGGAATTGGCTTACAGCACTTGCTTTGTTTCATGTTATGGGTGAAGACCTACATACACTCTTCTTGTAGCAGTCACTTAACCTTCAGCAAGGCAGTTGTGGGGTTCACTATGATTTAGTGCCTGATCTTTTTTTTGGGAAGGGGCGGGAATGAATGTGTTGGGACTGGGAGGGAAGCAGAAAATGGGAGCGTGAGTGAGTGTGCATGTGTCTGAAATTCACCATTGCCCCCACCTGCGCCTGGCAAGGAACAGGTGTTTGATGTATTTTGCTCATGACTGCAGTATGCATGTATTTTTTTCCTTCTCTGTGTTTTCTAAACTTACACTAAAGGATTCATCAAATCATCTTGTTCAGATGGCTCAGGATTGTATTTATTTTGCTTACCCCGTGCTCTTGGGTTCTATAGTATTTCTATAATTATGTAACGAGAATAGTGTTGCACTGTAATCTATCATATAGAGCTATATGTATGGAAAATTTTGATCAATTTTTTAAGAAATGTATCCTGTTTGCAAAGGCACAATAAAGTTCCATCTTATAGACTATAGGCAATAAAGCTAACAATAAACCTTATTTAACACAAACCACATCCATATCCTCTGTTCATTTGATTTTGGAAAAAGTCTAGCATATCCAGTAGTTTCAGGGAATTCATTTTAACTTTTAAGAATTCTGATATATTTAATTTATAAATATCGGACTGATAGAATTTTGGAAAACTATAAGAAATGCTTTGTTAATGTGTGTATTCCTATGTAAAACACATGGCTTCTCCTGTGTATATTTTTAAAAATTAAAGAAATGCACATTGAAAAAGTATTTTGTGGAACCGGTCTGTATGAATGTGCCAGGTGACAAAGGTATGAGGGAGGGAGTAGGGAGGTGCTGATTGCGAGAAGAGAAAATTGCTGTCTGCATTTGCTAAGGGTCTGCATGTCAAGAATTTAAGAAAGTATCTGTCCCCATCTTACTCTGTTTCTGTGCCACCAACAGTGAGAAGAGAAGGTGACTGGGCACTGTCCCGAGTTGTTTGTTGTTGTTGTTTTGAGACAGACTCTCACTCTGTTGCCTGAGCTGGAGTGCAGTAGCCCAATCTCGGCTCACTGCAACCTCCACCTCTTGGGTTCAAGCAATTCTCATGCCTCAGCCTCCCGGGTAGCTGGGATTACAGACATGTGCCATCTAATTTTTTTTTATTTTATTATTTAGTAGAGACGGTGTTTCACCATGTTGGCCAGGCTGGTCTCGAACTCCTGACTCTGAAGTGATCTGCCCACCTCAGCCTCCCAAAGTGCTGGGATTACAGGCGTGAGCCACTGTGCCCGGCTGAGTCCCGAGTTTCTGAGTAGGAAATTGTTTTAATGTTTCCAAGCTTCTGCCCCCTCTAGCCCCTCCTGTGCACAGTGGGGACCCTGCCCTGTGCACTGACCAGAGTGGCAGTGAGTGCATGACTGGTAAAGTGGAGTCCGGAAACAGCTCGATGAACAGGCTGCTGGAGGGACTGGAACTTGTGCTGTCAGCATTACCAGGGAAGACCAGAAACTGAATTGCCTTGTCTTCTATGGCAGGCCAAGGTTGTAGAGACCAAGCATTTATCTGTACTGCTTTTGTATATTTTTTAAGAGAAATGGTGTTACCTGAGATTTTAGGATGTTTCTTACCTATGGAAACCCTTGTGGTCCCACCGAGTCAGGTTGGAGCTAGTGGCCCAGGTAATAGAAGAAGAGGCCTGGCAGGCCAGTCCAAGCTCTCATCGGCATGGTCATGAGAAAACGGGCTTCCCTTACGAGGAGTGTCCTGGATGCTTCCTGTTTCAGGAAGTATCCTCCCTCTCAAATGTGGCGAGTCAAGATCACACCTACTGAACAGAATTTCCCTTGAGGACTAAGGGCAAATCTGTTAGTCATCAAGAAAATTTATATTTAGTGTGCTTTGAACTCTAGTTATTGAAAAAACAGTGTGTTTCTTTAAGCATCTAGGTAATTGAGGGAGTGCTGTATTTGCAGTATGGTAAAATGCATTCATTTTCTACCCCCTCCACCAAAACAGGGAAGGTGAGCATCAAAGATGAAAAACAATTTTGGTAATGACAAAATAAGGACTAAAAATGCATCTTTCAACAAAACAGCTTGATGCTTCTCACCCCCCAGCAGAGAAACTTGATAATAAAGAATATCCCAGCAGAAGACAGCCTTTCTTAACTTTTCTTTTTCCTTAGCACCCAGTAAGAAACTTAACCACATAACCCTGTGTACACAAAATTTAGAATTCTGAAACATTTTACAGAACAATAGTGCTACAAATGTGTGATGTGCTATTTTATTTTTAATGCTCCCCAAGACTAATTTGATTTCGTGACCTGCTAATGAGGCAGTTTTTTTTGTTGTTGTTTTTGGGTTTTTTTTAATAAAGTATATTATACTTTTTTTTATAAAGTATATTATACTTTAAGTTCTAGGGTACATGGGCACAACATGCAGGTTTGTTACATATGTATACTTGTGCCATGTTGGTGTGCTACACCCATCAACTCGTCAGCACCCATCAACTCGTCATTTACATCAGGTATAACTCCCAGTGCCATCCCTCCCCGCTCCCTCCTCCCCATAATAGGCCCTGGTGTGTGATGTTCCCCTTCCAGAGTCCAAGTGATCTCATTGTTCAGTTCCCACCTATGAGTGAGAACATGCGGTGTTTGGTTTTCTGTTCTTGCGATAGTTTGCTCAGAATGATGGTTTCCAGCTGCATCCATGTTCCTACAAAGGACACGAACTCATCCTTTTTTATGGCTGCATAGTATTCCACGGTGTGTATGTGCCACATTTTCTTAATCCAGTCTGTCACTGATGGACATTTGGGTTGATTCCAAGTCTTTGCTGTTGTGAATAGTGCCGCAATAAACATACATGTGCATGTGTCTTTATAGCAGCATGATTTATAATCCTTTGGGTATATACCCAGTAATGGGATGGCTGGGTCATATGGTATTTCTAGTTCTAGATCCTTGAGGAATCGTCATACTGTTTTCCACAATGGTTGAACCAACAGTGTAAAAGTGTTACCATTTATGAGCCAGCTTTTAAAACCTTGCATGATGGGACAGTGATGCAGTGGTCCACTTGTCCACCATACTTCTTTGAAATCTGTCAATATATCTATGATAGAAAGTACTTAAAAACAACAGCAACAAAAAACACTTTCCTTGTAGCAGTAGGGTATTTCGTATCCTTGTGTGAGCCTTCTATGCTAGCAAATGTGGCGATACATCTCAATGTTAGAAGGCTCGTATAATCCAGAACTACTAATTACTGAGCTCTCGTGTGTCAGGCAATGTTGCATTTATTTAGCTATACTTCCTTTCAGCTTAGAAAAGTACAAAGTGCTTCATGCTAAACATTGGCATGTAGAATCCTTTAATAAAAAGACATGTATTTTAGCATGTGGTATGACGTCTTAGCAGTCACTCATCTAACAGATTTTTAAAATTCCACTCTGCTGGGCACTGAGATGAAAGCCTACAATCTGCTGGAAAATACAGAAAAGTAGAGCCAAGGTCCTGTAATGAGGTTAATAACAAGAGGGTGCTGGAAAAGAAAGGAGAGCTGTAATCGTTTTGTGTTTTTAAGGCCCACTCTAGCTATAATGGGAAGAAGGGTAGTTGGGGAGGGGACAAGGCCAGAGCCAGGGAGGACAGTAGGTAATTAAGGTCAATGTGAGTATTTATTGAGTATTGGTCTCGGGTACTCTTGGAGGTCTCGGATAGAGTGGTGAACCAGGCAGACTTGTTCTCTAAGTGAGAATCAAGGTCATGAAGGAAATACAGGAAGGCAATGTGCTCATCACACAGTGCTCTGAAGCTCCCATTATTTAGAGAAGCAGTATTAGGTTCTTGTCTCAAGTGATAGTGGGCTTCCTTGCTCTAGCATTTTAACTGTATTCCCACTTCTCTCTATTATCTATGTTTTCTAAGAAAGGATGAATTTCTAACTTTGCCAGTCTCTATATCGGGCTCCTACACTGTGTGGGTTGTGTAAATTCTCCCAAATTCCACTTGGGGCTGGCCTTTTTACTTTCTTTAAAGACATTTAGTGGCTGGGCATGGTGGCTCATGCCTGTAATCCCAGCACTTTGGGAGGCTGAGGTAGGGGGATCACTTGAAGTCAGGAGTTCGAGACTAGCCTGGCCAACATGGCGAAACCCTATCTCTACTGAAAAATACAAAACTTAGCTGGGCACGGTGGTGTGCGCCTGTAGTCCCAGCTACTTGGGACTGGGACTGAGGCAGGAGACTGAGGCAGGAGAATTGCATGAACCTGGGAGGTGGAGGTTGCAGTGAGCCGAAATTGGGCTACTGCACTCCAACCTGGGCAACAGAGCGAGACTCTGTCTCAAAATAAATAAATAAATAAACAGTAAATAAATAGGACATTTAGCCACCGCGCAAGTGTTGGATCCATTCAAATGAAGGATTCTGGTGTGTCATTTCCCCTCTGAAGTAAAAATGTTTCTTAGAAGACATGTCCTCAGCATTCAAGACTAAGCTCTCCCCTTCAGAACAGATTAGAAAAGCATTTTAGGTTTTCTTTCATTCTTAAGCACAAGACTATGTTGCCTTTAGTTATTTCAGATATTTCAGATTGGTGAACTAATCTGCCCTAAAGAGGAATTTCACGGGAAATTATTAAATTGTCTTGAAAACTTTCAAGGATGACTCAGGAAATGTGGGGCTGAGGGCCTCTGTCCTTCCTAGGTTGTGCTGTTAGGACTAGGCTTAGTGGCAGGTGTGCAGTAGGTAGCATGGGGTTTGTATGGTGGCTTCATGACCATCAGGGTCCCAGACTCCTTTCTGCTCCATGGCCTTAACATACGACCTCAAATTTACCCTTGTCTAATCCTAGCTGTGTTCCAGGCAGGAAGGAAGAGGAAAGTGGGTGGGGAAAGGGCAAACTTCCCCGTTGAGAGAGCCCCTCTAGGAGGCCTTCCTGGAAGTCCCATGTGGCAACTTACTCACTGTGTATGGCTGCAGGGTTGTCTGGGAAATGTGGTCTTTTAGGTGGCCGCATTACCACCTTTTCAGATTCTAATTGTGTGGTCTTGGGCAAGTGATAGAAACTTCCTACACTTTTGCTTCCTCAACTGCAAAGTAGAATGATAGTAGTTCCTATATCATAGTTTCGATGAGACCTAAATGAGATACTGACCTATGGTGAATGTTGAATAAACTCGTAGTTTTATTAAGTCAATAAAACGTAAATGACATTTGCAGACCATGGTCAGCTAAGGGGGAACAGAAAAGGGGGAAATAGTAACTGGCACTCAGAAGTGAGATGTGTCTGAAGGGATGGAGGGGCCTTCAGTAGGTGCCGAGATGGCAAAATGGTACAGCACACTTCTTTTCCTCCTCTGCCCTTCCTCAGCTGCCCAGAGGATGACAGAGCTCCCTTGTGGAATGAATGGCCACAGCCATCAACAGCAGAAGTCAGGTGGTGGCACTCAGGATTCAAGGCTGAGGGGAATGTCAAATGACACAGTGCTGTCAGGGGCTGAGTCTATCTGGGACGGAGGTTTCCTGAGATGTTGCCCTGCCGTGCACTGGGTGCTGAGATCCTGGGGTATATGTAATAACATATATATCGATCAGAAAGGGCTACTGTTTACCCTTTTGGGGAAAGAACAGAAATGAGAAGAATCAGACTCAAGTAGCTGCATTCAGAGTATAATCAATACGACACTGGTTTAGAAAAATTCAGTACAAGTTCATTTTTTCAGCATATATTTATTATTTGCTTACCATGTTCCATGAGCTGTTCTAGGCAACTGAGAAAACATGTATAAACTCATGTACTTTGAGGTAGGGACTATTATTAGTTCCATTTTATAAGTGGGGAAACTGAGGGATCAAGACATTAAGTCGCTTGCCAGAGAACTCATAGTTAATAAGTAGCAGAGCCAGGAGGCTGGTTTATTTTGGTTTTGTTTGAGACGGTTGTGCTCCATCACACGGACTGAAGTGCGGTGGCACAGTCTTGGCTCACTGAAGCCTCAAACGTCTGGGCTCAAGAGATCCTCCTGAGTAGCTGAGACGACAGGTGTGCACCACCATACCTGGCTAATTTTTTTGTATTTTTTGTAGAGATGGGGTTTCACCATGTTTCCCAGGCTGGTCTCGAACTCTTGGACTCAGTCGATCTGCCTGTTGTGGCCTCCCAAAGTGCTGGGATTACAGACCTGAGCCGCTGTGCCTGGTGTTAGGAGGCTGGTTTAGAGCCTCTGCATTTAACCACTATGCTACTGAGGCCTCCTTTAGTTCCCTTTGGTGGGGAAATGCTGCTCAACCCTGCTTTTAGGAGCAGCTTAAGTGGGGCTGCCCCCAGGTATTTATAAAATTGTGTGCAGGGAAGTATTTGCACACAGACCCAGGACAGGAATGGGGGCAGCTTCTGGCTGACAGAAAAGGGAGATCTCTCCCCAACCCACTTGGATAAAGATTCATGGGGAATTTTCTAAGGTAGAGTGGGCTCTCTTAAAACCAATTGAAAGCTGGAGAAGGAAAATGACAAGTTTCTCTCTGGCTTTTCTCTTCCACGAATAGGATATGTTTTTATTAAATGAATGAATGTTAAATGAACTCCATTGGGGCTGGATTCCAGCAGCTGATACCAAGTTTACAGCATAATAGAGGAGTCACTTCTCTCCTTTGTGTTTTTCAGGGTCAAAAAAAAAAAAAAACATGTTATGGGCATCTTCCACATACATGGTAAGAGGGTTTGTAGAACCAATGTCTCAGGCTAGCAATTGGCAAATGAAACATTGTTGCACCGCAGGCTGGCAGCTCTGAACTGTGGGTGCTCCTTCTGCATGTGTAGAATGAACAGGTTGGAGGTCTGTGGTTGTCAGTGATTCCTAAGCCTGAATTCACAGCCCACCATGAGCGTGCTTTAGGCCTGCATGGCTTGCAGATTTGTTTTCTGTTTTCTTCCTGGTCCAGAGGGCCAGCTCTAATGAACGGATGTTCCTATATTGATATTTTTAATGTCCAAATTATTGTTTACCATTTTACTTGTGGCAAGTGAAATCCTGGTTGTTTTGAGGGTATAAAAAATAGTAAGTATTTGGCCCTCTCCGGAGCCTCCCAAGCGTGGCCCCTCCACCACTCACCACCACCAACTTTGAGCTCAAGGTTGAAGAGGAAATGCTGCTTGTGGCAGAAATGCCCTTTTCCTGTTTTTGCCCTGGCACAGATTCTTTGACATTCATTGGTGCTCCAGGGTCAACTTCACAAGTTTCTCCCATGAGAAGGGGAACGACGTGTTGTGAGATGCTCATCCTTCCCCGGAGAATCCGGAGATAGCCTGGAGCCCAGGCCCTGCTTCCACAGGAGGCCTCAAAACCTGGCACCTGCCCTGACTGGGCCCTCAGTATGCCGGGCACCTCCTGGCTCTGATCAGCTGGGCTCAGGGAGGAGCGACATGGGGAATTTGTCTCATGGGTAATATCTCAGCTTTCTCTTCTGCTTTAACAGACACAGGCTACTTCACTTAGGGAACGGAAAGCCACTCTTGCTTTCTGTTCTCTAAAAGTATCTTGGTTTTAAAACTTACAACAGACTTCTGGAGGGCTGATTACATGGGTGTGTTTGCTTTATGATGTCACTGAGCTGTACATTTACAACTTAGGCAATTTTCAGTACGTATATTTTACCTCAACAACAAGACGACTTTGTGATTTATCATGAAAGGAGCATCGTCTCATCTGTTACCAAGAAAGAACAAAAGGAAGAAGGGTGATGCAGGATGAAGCTAATCTATTTTGATTGATGTGAAAATGGCAGGCTCAGGTGAAGGTGAGGACTGATTCAATAATTTTAGGTCTTTATCCTAAAGAAACAAAGATATATGCAACATTTTAGTAGTGTTATAGTAGGAAAAGTTTGGAAACAACTAAATACCAGGTAATAGTTAAATAAATGATGGCACAACCAAAATAGGATGCTATTTATCCATTAAAGAGGATACTACAAATGTTTATTCATTAAAGCCACTTATAACAACATAGTACAATCCCATTTTAAAAAGAAAGACATATTTTACACGTATGCATAGAAAATAATCAGGAAGAAAGTATACCATATTAACAGATTATTTCTAAGGTGAAGAATTATGAGTGGTTCTTACTTCCTTATCTACTTAAGTTTTTTCTCTCCAATGGGCAGGCATTGCTTGTACCATACTGTACGCAAGGAAGTGCGTGTTTGGGACAGCAGTTTGGGTTCTCAGACTCCTTAAGAGAGTCAGGTCTGCCTCATCCCCGTATCTGCTAGTTGAGCAGAGGCCAGGGCTGTGAGAGCGGCTCTCCAACAGTTGTCTTTACAAAGTATAAAAAGTCATCAGTGATCCCAGGAGCATGTTTGTATCTCAAATTCAGAGATTCAAGAGGGCCTTAGTTTAACCTCACTGATGCTCAAATTCTATTTGTAAAGGAGTGGCCTCTCCTCTTTCAGCGGCCCCTCTGCAGTGCAAGGGCTGGGAGAGCAATTCCGCCTCCATGTAGGGGTTTCACAGAGATTTTCTTTAGAGACAGAGGGATTAGATTTCAAGGGTTAAGCTCACCCCTTCATTTTATTTTAGGTCTACAGAATTTTAGACTTGATTATATTAAAAAAAGAGTCTGATGTTTACATTATATAACTCTGCCACAGGCAGTTCTCTTTAGTTCATTACCTCCTCGAGACTCTGGGCACAGTATCCCAGATATCAAGAAGTACTTGTTCCCTTGCAGTTGGAGACTCAAGCAACTCGCCCTGAGACAGGGTCCTTGGAAAAAAAGACCTGAATGGTGTGGAGGAAAGAGTCCTGAGCTGGGAGATAAGGTCCCTCCAGCTACTGCTCCAACCCTGACTCGCTGTGTGCCTTTGATCAAGCTGTCTCTGGGCTTTAGCCTCCCCCTTTGTAAAATGGGTGGGGAAGAGGTTGAGATAGCATGGGTGCCTCCAGCTCTGTCAGCATGATTCTGAGAACTCTGCGGGTAGCTCTGACTTGCCCCTTTCCACACCCTACCCCGATGTGTGCACAACAGTATTGTGACCCTTGTGGTGTACTGTAGATTTTACCTAGTTTTGTTTCCCGTCAAACACATAAAGAAAAAGTAATCTTTCCCACCCCACCCCCACTAAAATAATAATCATGAGAATGAATACATAGGGAGGAAGACTGGAAAAAATGAAAGGGAAGGACTTGCTCCCTCAAAAGGAAGGATCTCAGTTTGAAGTAACGTAGTGGCTGTCGCACAGGGTTAGACGTATCTGTCCGAAAGGCTGGGCTTGCCTCCCGATTTGACCACAGGCCTGAAAGAAAGGAAAGCGACCATCATTGTAGCGAGAACCCCACCAGTGCAGCTTCCATCCAGCCATGTCCAGCCTCCCAATCCCCCAGCCTTTGAAAGGTCTGAGAACCTGCTCCTGGGGCACCAGCATGGGATTGGCTGAATGACCTCAGCACAGCACCCCTGCTAAATGCCTTACTTGCGGCAGGCATCTCATGTAATCCTCACGGCAGCCTTAAGGGTGGGCGCTGAGCTTGAGAAGTTAAACTTGCCCAAGGTCACACATCTAGGAGGTGGCTGAGCCAGGATTAAACGGAGTTAGTGTAGCTTCCTGGAGCCTTGTCAAGGTCTCCACAGAGGTATGAGAGTGAGACTGATAACCAAAGTCATTAGCTGACCTGATTCTCAGCCCCGGAGGATCACAGGGAGAGAGGAGGATGTGAGCAAATCACCATCATCAGCCAAATGATGTTACGCTAAAAACGTGTTAGTGGCCGGGTGCGGTGGCTCAAGCCTGTAATCCCAGCACTTTGGGAGGCCAAGGTGGGCGGATCACGAGATCAAGAGATCGAGACCATCCTGGTCAATATGGTGAAACCCCATCTCTATTAAAAATATAAAAATTAGCTGGGCGTGGTGGTGGGCGCGTGTAGTCCCAGTTACTCGGGATGCTAAGGCAGGAGAATCACTTGAACCCAGGAGGCAGAGGTTGCAGTGAGCCAAGATCACACCATTGCACTCCAGCCTGGGCGACAGAGCCAGACGCCATCTCAAAAAAAAAAAAAAAAAAAGAAAAAAAAAAAAAGTGTGAATTCAGCACCAGGCTAGCACCTCGTAGACATGCTAATTCATCATGAGTGTCATGTCTGCACTCTCAGCCCTCTAAAACCTCTCTGTTGAAGTGGAGCGGCCCACCATCATCACTGAGTATATTAACTCAGGTGTTGGAATTCCCCAGATGTGTTTAATCTGTATAGCTTTGTATTTTAAGGCAGAACTTTATTCTCAGTTATTCATCTCAAAATCAGAGTTTTGAGAAAAGGGATGATTCTCCTACAAAAGTTCCCAAGTGTACCCTGAATAATAAAAATGCTAAAACTTTTCTCCTTTTTTTTTTTTTTTTTTTTTTTTTTTGAGATAGAATCTTGCTGTTACCCAGGCTGGAGTGCAGTGGTACGATCTCAGCTCACTGCAACCTCCGCCTCCTGGGTTCAAGAGATTCTCCTGCCTCAGCCTCCTGAGTAGCTTGGATTATAGGTATGCACCACAATACCCGGCTGATTTTTAAAGAGTCTTTATCCCCTTAGCATATCACCTATAACATATGCATTGGAAATTCATTGCATTTTCATTGGTAAAAATAACAATGTGTAAAGTCCTGAATTTGGATTTCCTCAGAAAAATGTAAAGGCGTATAAAATGCAAACTCCAGGTATAAAATGTAAAATATTTCATCTACTGAATAGAACTGGCGTACATATTCGGTTATCCTTAACACTTCAGCCTGCAACCACAGGGAAGGTGTCTGAGCTTTGGATGGAAGTTGCAGCTCCCCAGCAGTATGACCTTGGATAAATCACTAAATGTTCTAAGCCTCAGTTTCCTTATTTGTACAATGCAGGTAATCGTGACTACTTTAAAGGTTGTTATAAAACTTTTAAAAAGTCTATCTATAAAGCAAGTAACATGCATTAGAGGCTTTCATCAAATGGTTATTATTATTGATAATCTGAGTTTAATTTTGCCTTTGCCACTTTACTAATCCCTGAGCCATGAGATGGGGCAAGGTTGCTGTGAGGATTAAGAGAGATGGGGTGTATTACCCCTATCACAGGTCTGACTAGAGCAGGCACTTGTTAGATGCTACCACAGGGATGCCTCAGCCAACGGGTGGAGAGGAGGTTTATAACAATGAGTGTGTGTGTGTGTTTTAATCATTTCAGAATGATCATGGGCTGAAACTGGATGGGGCACTCACTTGAGCTGCCAGGGAGCTAATTGTCCCTGCATCTCATTCCCCTTTTTTCTACTCCAGTCCTTGACAGCAAAACAAGGTCCTACATGACACAGAGAAATTAGGAAGCAAAGCCATTATTTTTTTGGTTCAGCTGATAAAAGATTGGCTCTCCCTCGAAAAACTAGACCAGCCAAGTAGAAAAAAAAAAAAAAAAGATTTTCTTAAGAAAACAACGAAACCCAGATGAAATAATCACAATAAAGAGGAGGTCAGGTCCTCCAAGGAGCTCGGATGAATTGGGGGAATCCCTCAGGTTTGTTTTTTTTTTTTAAGTGCCAGGCCAAATAAGATGGAGATTTACTGGAGTCACACTGTGTGGACACCAGCCTAACCTGGGCCTACCTTTTCTCAAGGATGCAGGCCAGATGCCAGCCTTGGCCTCTCTTTGCTCAGAAACTACCTGACTCCCTGCCCCAGGACTCCACGGCCATGACCTCTCTCTGGGAAAAGTTGCTACTATTTGCTACTGGGGAAACCAGGAGCCCACCCCAGGGCTGGCCAAGGTGAGCAGGCTGAGCGTTCCAAGAGACTCACCTGGGACATTTGCAAACACGTCTTCGGTTCCCTGGATAAGGAAAAAGAAGGGAAAAAGTGAGTGCCCCCATCCACCAATAGTCCCCAAAGACAGTGTTTTTGTTTTGTTTTGTTGTTGTTGTTGTTGTTGTTGTTGCTGCTGTTTTTTGGTTTTACAAAAAATCATTTCAGAACGATCGTGGGCTGAAATTGGATGAGGCAAATAGGCAATTGCCCCTACGAATTCTCCTTCCCTTCCCCTATTTCTTTGAGGATTATAACTCTTGAGAGCCGGGTAAGGGCTGCTTACCCATCCTTTGTCTCAAGCATCCATTTTTTAAAAATTGCAACTACAGACGCGGGCGGAAGCAGGGAGCCTGCAGACCTGATCCGGCACCTCCCTTGCATGGGACCCAAAGCAGAGTAGGCGGTTCGCGGGAAAAGAACCAAGGACGAACCTCAAACTGGTCGTGGTTTTGACTTAACCCCCCTGGGCACTTGACCCAGGGCCACAGCGGCCCCCTCCTGGCGGGCGTTTGTCGTGTGTCCCGACATGTGCGCGCGCTGCGGGCTTCGCTGACCGAACACACCCGTTGCAGCGGCTCTGGGAACAGGGCTTTGTCTCCCAAAACCTCTCTGAGAGCGCAAGGAGCGGGAAGGGCTTTCGCGCATTCTATCTCCAGGAAAGAAGTGCCTGTACCTGCGGGGCAGCTCGGGAGTCCCAGAAATCTCAACCCCACACCCCTCAAGGTCCGCCTGGAGCTAGCAGCGCCAAAGGCAGGAGCAGAGCCATCTCCTCCCGGCCGCGATTCCTCGGGACTTACTGTGGTTGCAGTAAAGGGTGATGACCAGTGACAGGAGAAGGACCCCGCAGGCCCCGGCCAAGGGCGCCCAGATGTAGATATCACAGGCGAAGTCCAGCCCTCTTGTGTTCACTGACGACACCAAAGACGCCGACATTTAGGAGCGGGCCCGGGACCTCTCAACCGCCCCGCCATCCCAGGCACTTCTCTCCACCTCAGGACTCGGTTTCCCACCAATTGGATAGCCCTTGACCTACAGTATCAGGGCTCCCCTTGGCATGGGCTCTCCCCGCGGTCCGTGCCGCCCCCGCCCCGAACCGCCGCACGCCTCACCTGAGCCCCCCGCCGCTGGCCGGCACGCCTCTGGGCGCAGGGACAGGGGCTGCGACGCGGTGGTGGGCGCCGGTGTGGGTGGTCGCGGCGCTGGCGTAGTGGTGGGCTTCGCTGCAGGGGCAACAGAGCGTGGTTGGGGGACAGGCTGGGATTATGGACGCGTCCCCGCCCCGGCCCCAGCCTCGCGCGCCTTTCCCCACGGGAACACCTCCCCCCGGTTTTCCTGGGAGAAGGGACGGCAGAGGAGACGGGATGGGTACCCAGGAATGCGCGCGGACCCCTGTCCTCGGGCCTTGGCTTAGCCAAGCGCACGTGGCGCCCGGCCCGAGAGTAGGAGCCCGCTCCCCTGCACCTGTCCTCTCTCCCGGGCAACCAGCAACCCTGGAGCGCGAGTTGATTGCTGTCCGCATTTTACCCACGAACAAACGGAGGCGTAGAGAATTTAAGTCATTTGCCCAAAATCACACAAGCATCCGAACTCGAGCCCAGATCGGCCGGACATAAAACACTATTCCTAGTCCCTACTCAGCCGCACGTTAGCCTCAGTTTGCTGTGTCTGTGAAATGGGAACAATATCTAAGTCTCTTCCAGGTGCGCTAAGAGGCTTGAAAGCAGGACCTATGTGTGGAAAACAGGTTGAGGTGAACCCCAAGCCCCACGCGGAGAGGTGCCGCACCCCGCGCCCGGACCTGGCAGGAAGACCGGCACGAAGTGGCTGAAGTACATGATGGAGTTGCTCAGGGCCGAGCAGAAATAGTAGCCTTCGTTCTCCTGGCGGAAGTCACGTAGGGTGAGGACGAAGTTGTCCCCCAACCTCTTGCCCGAGAACCGCTGGGTGTCCAGCCCCTCCGCCGCCTTGGGCTTGTTTTGGGAGAGGTATAGGAGGAAGGTGGGGCGGGCGGCGGTGCCGCGCGGCTGGAAGAGCCACGAGCAGCCCGACGTCGGGTTGGACAGCAGCACCTGGCACTTCAGCTCCACCGTCTCTCCCAGGTTCCAGGTCCGATCCAGCGGCGACACCCGGAACTGGCTTGGCCTGGCGGCGTCTGCAGGCAGCAGGAAGCGAGGCTGAGCCCCGAGTCCCGCGACCCCCGCCCGCCCCATCCCCTGCCTTTCCGGGGGTCGCAAACTCACGGAGCAGCAAGACCAGCGGCAGGAGCAAGGCGGTCACGGGTGGGGCCATGACGCGCTCCCCAGGACGCGGCTCGGCTCGAAGCTCGGGCGCCACGGGAGGCGCGCGGGAGCCGGTGGGGAGCGGAGGGGGGGAAGTTGCGCCCTTCGGCCGGCCTGGAGCCTGATTTCGCATTTGGAGGATGTGATGTCACCCGAAGCCCCCGCCGAGGAAAGTCACCCTCCTTTTCGCGGTTGTCGCCTTCCAGCCCGGTGAGGAGGCTGGGGCCCGTGAATGGGGCCGTCGAGGCAGCCTGGTCAGGCAACTGGGGGCAGCTGAAAACTGCGGGTTCGGGGATGAGGAAAAGGGCTTGGAAATAGTCCCTGGAAATGGTTGTGTTAGGAGAGTGACAGAGTGGGTGAAGGGAGATCAAAGATTTCAAGAAGTGAGGGCGAGAGTCGGCAGGAAAGGAGGGGAGTGTCCCTTCCTTTGCCTTCACTAAAGGCGTCTCTTATACTGTCACCCTTTTTGTTGGCAAAATGGGCACTGAGGGCTGAAAAGGAAGGGGAGCTAGCCACCTGCCCGCTTCTCAGGAACTCGCGCAGAGCAGCCCCAGTGTTCACCGAGGAAGGGCCCTCTCCCTTCCCCCAGGAAATTTCCATGAGGGCGGCAGCAGCCGAAGCTTTGGGTGGCGGTGTCAGTGCGCTGCTGACCTCATCCTTCCGGCCTTTCATCCAGCGGCTAAACTCACCAAACAGTCGCATCTCTTCTTGGAGTCTTTGCAACAGCCCCCACACTAGTCTCTCTCCTGACCAGTCCTCCAGCCACGTTGTTATAAAAATTATTATTCTCATAAAGGGGATCTAACAGCGTCACTCCTGCAGCCTCCCATGGCCTGCATTGCTGGATGGAAACTCAACCCTCAGCTTGGTTGACCAGCCCTTGGGTGCTGGCTCCTCCCAGCCTCCGCACAGCCCCCTGCCCTGCCTTTCCCAAACACCTGCAGCTGCAGCTGCAGCTTCACAGGCTTGAGGTTATTCAACCCCTGCGCTCTGTGCTTTCACGCCCTTGCACTTGCTGTAGATCCGCCTGGAATGCTGGTCTGTGAAAGCCCTGGAGGCAGCTCCTGTGCAGTCTCATTTGGACCTCATTTCTTTCACCCCCAGCTCTGGGTGCTCGGCCGGGAGGTGTGGGTGACGTGGGTGAATGCTTGGGTAGAGGCGGTTTTCTCTCTTCTGTCCCTAGCACACATGTGTCCCCTTCCTTTCTGTTTCTTTCTTTCTTTTTTTTTTAAAGACTGGAGTCTCGCTGTTTTGCTCAGGCTGGCCTTGGGACTCCTGGGCTCCAGTGATCCTCCTGCCCCAGCCTCCTGAGTAGCTGCGACTACAGGCTCATCCTTCCTTTCTGCCTGTTTCTGTCCTGAAACCTTCTAACCCCAGTGGCATGCCCTCTTCCCATTTCTTCGGGGCTTCTGAATCTTTCCACTTTGAATCCCATTGTGGCTGCACCTCACATTACTACTGCTTGATCCTAGAGACAAGACACCTGGCATTCTGTGTTCCACATGTCTGCCCCACCTATGAGTTCTGCTGGGTGAGGACCATGCCCCAGACTTCATGATGTGTCCTCCATCCCCAGAAACACAGCATGGGCTGAGCTGTGCTTGTTGAACTGCACTCTCCTTATCCTTGTGAGGTCCAAACTTAAGTGTTGGATGGTTTTTGTTGTTGTTGTTGCTATTGTTTTTTTGTTGTTGTTGCTGTTGGTTGGTTGTTTTTTTGAGATGGAGTCTGGCTTGGTTGCCCAGGCTGGAGTGCAGTGGCACGATCTCGGCTCACTGCAGCCTCTACCTCCCAGGCTCAAGTGATCCTTCCACCTCAGCCTCCCAAGTAGCTGGGACCACAGGAGTGCACCACCATGCCGGGCTGAGTTTTTGCATTTTTGGTAGAGATGGGGTTTCACCATGTTGCCCAGGCTGGTCTCCAATATCTGAGGTCAAGTACTCTGCCCCGCCTTGGCCTCCAAAGTGTTGAGATTACAGGTGTGAGCCACCATATCGGGGCCTGGATGGGCTTTTTTTTCTTTTTTTAATTATTTGGATTTCAGTACCTCCTTCCAGCTCCCTCAAAGCATCCAAGATGCTTATTCTAACATGGAACATGTAACATTTTATATTCTGAAATTTTTAAAAATGTCTTTTAAGTGACAACAGTGCAATACATTATTGTACAAAAACAAACTCGTCACTGTCATCTGCTCCCCACAGAAAACCACTGTTACAGTTGAATGTGTCCCTCAGATATTATCTGTACCTAAACAGATGTTTATACATCACCTTAGACACGTGGGATTGCATGAGATATGTATTTTTGCAACATATCTTGTTTCACAGTGGAAGGAGAGCTTTCAGCAGCTGTAGATCCACCTCATTCTTATAAATGGGGGCATTTTATGTGGGTGTTCCGTAATGTAATTCTGCTGTTAGTGGACATTTAGGCAATTTCTCATTATTGCAACACTAGCAAGGCTGTAGTAGATATAATGTATCTGTATCACTGAGGGCTTGCACCAGTACCTGCAGCTTTTTCAGATGGAAGATGAGGTAGCTGGGAAAGAAAACACCTTTGCAATGATGGTTATAACTGGCATATCAATGTGTGTGTGTGTGTGTGTGCATGGTATGTGGGTCCCTCGCTGTGTAGACACAGTGCTGTCCCTCAATTCACATGAATGAGGGAGACAAGGAAGCAATCAAGTCCAGACAGGCCACCAACACATCAATCCTTGCTGTAGATGGTAGTTTGCCATTTTGCTCAGTACCACCAGCACTGTATCAGGAGTGTCAAATGGCCCTGCTGGCCAAAGGCTACAATCAAGAGGGTGGTAAGGAAGATGACTAGATACGAAACTGCACTTGCCCAGTGGTGGAAGCATGGAGGGGGCCAGAGTCAACCTCCACATATTTGGATCTTGGGAATTAGGACCCTGAGTATGATGATGACCAGATTTGGGGGTGTATTGCTTTAAAATAGAGTAGTTCCATCTTAGTCTCGCGGAAATCAGCTTGGGGGCCTTCTAGCCCTGCAGCTCAGAAAAGTGTCAGCCGGGGGGTGACAGCCCCTTTGTACAGAGCACCATGGGGGTTGGAGGGGAGAGGACAAGGCAACATGTCAAACCCATCAAGGAGGCTTTGTGACCCCAGTGATATTTTTTGCAGAACGTGGTGGATTTTCGATGTAACCACAATGACATCCGCCTTGCAGTAGGCAGAACAGATGCAATTGCACGAGTTCTGGAGATACTTTCTGTAGACCAGGTGTGCAGAGGGCTGGGTTGGGCCTATCCATCACTTCCAGGTAAGCTCCCAAACCCCACACTGCAGCACTCACTTGGGATGGCATGAAGAAATGTGAATGACTGCACTCCTTTAAGCAAGCTCCTTATTTTAAAAAATATCCAGAAGTAGATAGGGTAAGATAGTAACCAGTTTCTATGCTGATTTAAACTGGTCCATGGAAATGGAAAATTTTAATGTAGACTAAAGACATATTCAAAATGCATAAGCGGGCAGAACAGTGGTAGGAAATTCATCAGGGTTTTGTGCCACTGCTCCTAAGACATGGACTGCAGGGACAAGCTGGAATCATAGCTGGAAAATTGCCTGCTGTGTCCCCATTGCCAATTCAGGTCTATGGAGATGTTACTGTTCTTGGAAGGAGTTAACTTGTCCAGGGCTAGAAACTCTAGAGTTATTAGGGCTTTGTTTTATCTCAATTAGAAATACCAATCAATTTGGCTTACCTTCTGTCACCCTTCTTTTCCTCCACCCCGAGTTCTCCAAGTTCATCTAGGCTGCTGTCCTTCTTTCCTGAACTTTTGCAATGGCCTCTTAACTGGACACTCCCATTTCTACTCTGGTCCCTTCTAGTGCAAATCTCATCATGCCAACCTCCTGCTTCAACCTAAGAGGGCTTCCTGGTATCCCTAGTAGAATGTCAGGGATCCCTAATGTTGCCTGTGAGGCCCTGAACACTTGGTTTCACAGTCTCTGTCCTCTCACCCGTCACCTTCTTCACTACTCCTAGGCTCAGCATCTCTCATTTCTCAAGGGGGCCCTAGTCCCATTTAAACATGCTATTCCCTCAGGCAAGAATGTTCTCACCTCTGCTCTCTGCTTACCAAACTCCTTTCCCTTGAGACCCAGCTCAAGCATCTCCTTCCTGTGGGGTTCAGCTCCTTCCCCTCCCACTCCCAGACAGTACAGACCACATCCTTCTCTTCTCTTTGTCACCCGGACCTTGGGTATCTGCAGACTGGAGTACAATGATTTGTTTGCCTGTCCAGCTTGACAACCAAACCCTTGGTCCCTTGAGGAAGGAGACTTGTCCCTCTCATGTTTACACCAGGGTGCCAAACAAAGGGCTTGGCACACACTTGAGTGGCACACACTCAAGAAATTCTTGCTCAGTAAAAGCTAAAGGAAGGTAGAAGTAGGGTACAGCAGACCAGAGAAGGCCGAGATAGTTCATTCCAAGTAAGAGTGGCCAGGAAAGGCTTCACACATAGCTGGGTTTGAAGATAAAGGAAGAATTAGGAGAGAGGTTGTTTAGAATGAGGCATTTGATATGTCTGATCAAGATCGGCTGATACCATGCTTTAACACATAGTAATGGTATAGTTAAAAACAAAAGGAAGAGGAGGAAGGGGAGAAGGCGATGTAGGCAAAAGCAAGATAAACATCTTCAAGGACGTAGCTGCCGGGCAATGACTGGAATCAGGGGCTGGCTTGCCGGGATCTGTTCTTAGCAAACCATTCTTGGGCCTGGGTCTTGAGTGTCTGTTCTTAGTGTAGAGGCACCAAAAATTTGACTCCTTCAGCTAACAGAGTTTCACAGTGCTTTGCCTATAGAGGAAGGCTGGAGCCAGGCTCTCTGCTTGAAACAGGAATTTGGATCTGGGTTTCTCTTGATTGAAAGACAGCCCACAGCCATCCATGTAAGGCCTAGTTCTGACTGTGGGCCCTGGAAAGTCAGAGGCTACTAAAAAAAAAACTCAGGAAAAGAGAGAGTAAAGAGAGGAAGAGATTTTCAAAAATTTCTATTCAAGATAATCCTGCACACACACTCAAAATTCAAAGTATACATAAAAAAGACTCAACAAGTGGAATGTGAACTCACTTCCAAAAAGATGCAAATTATTGAACAATTTGAAAAAAAATTTAAAACAAAGAGAACAACAAATGTAGAAAATGCAGAAATTGAAGAAGAACAGTTGAAGATGGTAAATACTGAGCATACTGGAAATGAACACTCTACATATTAAACTAGGATATACTCTAGGTTGGACATGGTTGAAGGGATAATTAGTGAATTGGAAGCTAGTATGGAGAAATTCACAGAGAATGCAACACAGGAAGATGAAGACAGAAGCAGTTTGAAACAGCTGTTGAGATATATTAGCATGGTGAAGCGTTTAATAGGATTTCAGAAAGGGGAGAACAAAGGGACTGTGGAGAAGAAATACGGGAAGAAAGCATGGCTGAAAAATGTTCACAATTAAAGACAAACATTCTCAGATCAAAAATACTCTTAGTGCCAAGTATAAAAACATATACATCTTTGCACATATCAAAGTGAATTATAAGAAATCAAGAGTAAAGAGAAGAGGGCATCCCAGGAAGCTAGGATGTTTGAAATGTAATTGGGAGAATCCTTAGTTGCAGTTTGGATTGGGCAGAGAGGGTAAGAAGCTGAACTGTAATGGGGAAAAATTTTGGTTATACCTTGCATTGACTCTGTCAGCCCCCTCCCTTGGTGCTGACACATGCTTACTATAAAACTGATCCAATGGTCTCATAGAGTTGATGTTTGTGGTTTCTTTGAATAAACATAGAAACTGATCCTTGCAGTCTTAAAACCTGAGAAAGTTATATTTGCCTTATCTGAGTTCCTTTCTAGGGAAACCAACCATTGGGGCTCCCAGATAGTAGCAATGAGCTGAAACTCACCAGATCACTTATTATAAACAATAAGACATCAGCCTCTTCACCTGGTATGATGGCCTAACCAACCTCTTGTTTCCTGTTGTCCAACTCCTTTTCCTTACTCCTCCCGACTTCCTGTTTTCCCACACATGGTTACCTGGCTTCCCTGCTATATAAACCCCTTAATTTTAGTCAGTCAGAGGGATAGATTTGAGACTGATCTCCCATCTCCTTGCATGCAGCACCTGACTAAACTCTTCTTCCTTGGCAATACGCTCTCTCAGTGATTGGCTTTCTGTGAGGCGAGCAGAAGGACCTAGATGGATCCCCTGGTGTTTCGGTAACAAAACTGTTGCAGATCTTTAATCTCAAGAACACTGAAACAGAAGTGTTCTGAATGCAACTGGAGAGCCAGGATTTGAGTTCAGGAGAGGGGCCAGGGCTGGGGATGCAGTCTTGGGAAGGAGGTGATAAGTTGTGAGAGTGGGTGTCATTGCAAAGGAAGGTGTTGTGGAAAGAAACATACAGAAGAGGATATGAAACCTTCAGGAAAGGCTCAGATTGAAGAGGAAGAAATAAAACATTGGCAAGGAATCCAGGTAGTGCAGAAAATTCAGAATGGGGCTTGAGAAGGTGGAAAAACTTCACAGGGGAGGTTAGGGTGATAAGAGAGGCACAGAGAGGACATCAAAGCCTGTGGCAGGTATAGATTGTAAGCTCATGTCTGCCCTTGGCCCACATGAGGACATCCCACATGTTTGCCATTGGTGGATGATAAGATGAGGAAGACTTACAGGAGAAAGGCCAAGAAGGGCAGGTAGGGGCAGCGTGGGGAACTGTGGAGGGTAATGTCAGATGAAGTGATGTTGACTTCCAAACTTCATTCATTATTCACTCATTTAAATATTTCTGCTATTCACTTTTTTTAAAAGAAAAGTTTTGAAAACATTTTAACATAGAGCAATACACCAAATAATATAAAATGCCCATTCTTTATAACTTATAAGTGTTAGGATTTTGTTCATATAATGTTCATATGAACCTTATAGATAAAATGGTACCCTTCCAAATACCACCCCCCCCCCACCTTCTCACCAAAAACTAAATTTGGAGTTTTGTTCATTATGACAGAAAGATGGTAAGTGTTTTAATTTTCAATGTTTTTACCTTTCCTATAGAGCTGAGAGAGAAGGATGCCAAATTTCCAATGAGTGTAGATTTGTCTATTTCTTCTTTTAATTCGGTCTATATTTTGTCTCCTATATTTTGAAGCTTTGTTATTAGGTGTATACACATTTAGAATTGTTGTGTCTTCTGGATGAATCGACTCTTTTATCATTATGAAATGTCCGTCTTTACCTCTGGTAATACTTTGTTTTGAAGTCTACCTTTTATTCATAAGCAACACAGCTTTCTTTTTCTTTTTCTTTCTTTCTTTCTTTTTTTTTTTTTGAGATGGAGTTTCACTCTTGTTGCTCAGGATGGAGTGCAATGGCACGCTCTCGGCTCATTACAACCTCCACCTCCCAGGTTCAAGCAATTCTCCTGCCTCAGCCCCCAGAGTAGCTGGGATTACAGGCATGCACCACCACGCTTGGCTAATTTTGTATTTTTAGTAGAGACGGCATTTCTCCTTGCTGGTCAGGCTGGTCTCAAACTCCCAACCTCAAGTGATCCACCTGCCTCGGCCTTCCAAAGTGCTGGGATTATATGCATGAAGCACTGCACCCAGCCTGCATAATGTATCTTTTTCTATCCATTTACTTTCAACTTTCCCTTCTCTGTTTTGAAATTTTTACTACATAGGTATACGTGTATATGTGTATATATATAAAAATGCTATATAATTTGATTTTCTGAGATTTTCAAAATACAGATATGTCATCATATTGTGTGTCTTTGAGCTACGTTGATACATATAGATTTATTTTAAATACTGTGTGGTGTATTATCTTGTGAATGTGCCACAGTTTTATGTTCAGTGGTTCTTGAACCAGAGTGTTCATCTCTCTGGAAGTACATGGAAGCTGTCCTTGGGGATACACATAATTTTAAGGAAATTGTTTTCCAGATTCTCAACTCCCATTGGTTCTCTCTTCATAAAATGGATCTGCCCAAGAACAAGTTCCTGTGTTTAGGCTTTGTGCTGGTTCTTCTTTCAGGCCTATTCGTTCATGATTGTTTTATTTTCCACTTTAAAACTGAAAGGCGAACTTCCCACCCTCCTGGTCTTTACTATGCCCCAGAGGTGGGTGCATAATCCTCTGGGCCACCAATAAAAAGACAAATCTGAACATTTTTCATGTAATTTCCATCCGTTAGAAATTGCTGGCCGGGCGCGGTGGCTCAATCCTGTAATCCCAGCACTTTGGGAGGCCGAGACGGGCGGATCACAAGGTCAGGAGATCGAGACCATCCTGGCTCACCCGGTGAAACCCCGTCTCTACTAAAAAATACAAAAAACTAGCCGGGCGAGGTGGCGGGCGCCTGTAGTCCCAGCTACTCGGGAGGCTGAGGCAGGAGAATGGCGTAAACCCGGGAGGCGGAGCTTGCAGTGAGCTGAGATCAGGCCACTGCACTCCAGCCTGGGCGACGGAGCGACACTCCGTCTCAAAAAAAAAAAAAAAAAAAAAAAAGAAATTGCCAAAGAATGCATTTCTCCCGAGAAGAGTCCCCAGTATTCGGGTAAAGAGTCATCTGGGGGCTGGGCGCCATGGCCCATGCTTGTAATCCCAGCACTTTGGGAGGCCGAGGTGGGCAGATCAGGAAGTCAGGAGATGAAGACCATCCAGGCTAACATAGTGAAACCCTGTCTCTACTAAATATACCAAAAATTAGCCGGGCATGGTGGCAGGCGCCTGTAGTCCCAGCTACTCGAGAGGCTGAGGCAGGAGAATGGCATGAACCTGGGAGGCTGAGCTTGCGGTGAGCCGAGATTGCCACTGCACTCCAGCTTGGGCGACAGAGCGAGATTCTGTCTCAAAAAAAAAAAAAAAAAGAAGGGTCATCTGGGAGGAATGCAGGAGGCAGAGTGCCTCACAGCAGACTTTGGGGCTTCATCACTCTACTCAGCTCTCTATCGTTGAGCTAGAATTCAGAGGTGAGACAGTCATTATAAGGATGCATAGTAACATGTTCATTATAATTACAGAAGGAATCAGACTTCTTTTTTTTTTTTTTTTTTAACAGAATGTAAGTCTGATTTGTTAATTGGTTTGACATTGAAGACCAGCTTCACCAATGAGGTTAACGGCAGTATTTTAATTTTCCTTGAATCCAATGAACTACATCTTTAGCTCTAAGGTTTTGATGAAAATCAAGTTTAGCGCTTAAGAAACAGCTGAGAAAAAGAAAAAAAAAGAAGAAAACAATTTAAACAAGTTTAAAATATATGATAAGATAAAAGCATTTTGACCAGGTGCAGTGGCTCATGCCTGTAATCCCAGCACTGTGGGAGGCCGAAGTGGGCAGATCACGAGGTCAGGAGTTTGAGACCAGCCTGGCCAACATGGTGAAACCTCGTCTCTACTAAAAATACAAAAAAACTTAGCTGGGCATGGTGGCAAGTGCCTGTAATCCCAGCTACTCAGGAGGTTGAGTTAGGGGAATTGCTTGAACCCAGGAGGTGGAAGTTGCAGTGAGCCGAGATCACACTACTGCACTCCAGCCTGGGTGATAGGGTGAGACTCCATCTCAAAAAAAAAAAAAAAAAAGAAAAGAAAAGAAAAGAAAGAAAAAAAGACAAAAGCATTGTATCACAATATTGTTTGTATTGGAATTTGTCTTGAAATTACATTAAAATATTTCTAATACCCCAACACTTTCCAAGTTAATCAATTTCAACAATCAATTTTAAGTGAAAGAAGAATGGTGTCATTGATGGCTACTTGGTAGGCTTCAGTACAACCTAGTTTAGGGCTTCCAAAACCTGAGAAAGTGAATAAATCTAAAGATGGTAACAAACCCATGTGCAGGTCAATGGTTCCCAAGTCTTTGCCTTCAACAAAATTGGAAGAAGGCCTTCTAGATTTGGCAACTAACATGGGCTGAATTGTGTCCCCCCAAGTACATTTGTTGAAGTCTTATACTCTCGCATCTCAGAATATGACCTTATTTGAAGATAGGGTCCTTACAGAGATAATAAAGTTCAAGTGAGGCCATTAGGATGGGTTCTAATCCAATATAACTGGTGTCCTTATGGAAAGGGGCAACCAGGACACACACACAGAGAACATCATCTGAAAACAAGGCAGAGATGGGGTGATGTTTCTACAAGCCAAGGAATGCCAAAGATTGCCAGCAACTGACTAGAAGCTAGGTGAGTGGCATGGAACAAATTCCTTCTCTAGCTCTCAGAAGGAACACACCCAGCTGACACCTTGGTCCTGGACTTCTAGCTTCTGGAAATGTGAGGCAATAAATTTCTTTTGTTGAAGCCACCTAGTTTGTGGTACTTTGTTAAAACAGCCCTAGCAAACTAATACAGCAACTAATAGATCACTAAAATTAATTTTTGATGATAGATAACATTGTGTTTGTTGCCTCTTTCTTTCTCTCTCTCTCTCTCTTTCTTTCTTTCTTTTTCTTTTTTGGAGAGAGGGTCTTGCACTTTTGCCCAGGCTAGAGTCCAGCGGAGTCATTGCAGCCTCAACCTCCTGGGTTCAAGCAATCCTCCTACCTCAGCCTCCGAAGTAGCTGGGACTACAGCTGTGCACCATCATACCTGGCTACTTTTAGTAGAGATGGGGTTTCACCATATTGCCCAGGCTGGTCTTGAACTCCTGGACTCAAGGCATCCATCCATCCACCTTGGCTTCCCAAAATGCTGTGATTACAGACATGAGCCACTGCACCTGGCTCATGCTTTTGTCTTTTTGCAAAAAAAAAAAGGAAAAAGAAGATTTAGTGATTCTGCTGTAACAAAGCCAACTATGTATTTATGGAAACAAAATGTCTCAGTACTTGCATTGTACAACAAACAAAACAAAACAAAATTAATGCTGAACTCTGTCTCATTCTAGCAATCAATAAGTCCTGTTATTTTATGGATTCATTAATTAATTGGACCCCAAAATTCATTTGTGCGGGAGTCCATTTCATTAAGAGCTGAATTTTCTCCCAAAATTATTTTTTTTAAAACTTTTTTTGAGATAATTGTAGATTGACATGCAGATACAAGAAAGAGTACAGAGAATTCCATACCCTTCACCGAGTTTCCCCTAACAAAGGTTATTTATTTATTTATTTATTTATTTTTAGAGACAGTCGTCTTCGTTGCCCAGGCTGGAGTACAATGGTGCAATCTTGGCTCACTGCAACCTCCGCCTCCTGGGTTCAAGTGAGTCTCCTGCTTCAGCCTCCCGAGTAGCTGGGATTACAGGCACCCACCATCATGCCTGGCTAATTTTTGTATTTTTAGTAGAGACGGGATCTCGCCATGTTAGCCAGGCTGGTCTCGAACTCTTGACCTCTAGTGATCTGCCTGCCTCAGCCTCCTAAAGTGCTGGGATTACAGGTGTGAGTCACCATGCCCGGCCAAAGGTTACTTTTAATATTCATTAATTTTGAAGACTTACAGTTTATTTATGCTATAAAGGACAATTGTGCACTATTAATACTCACAATGATGACATAATCTAAAACTTTTAATATTTAGAAACTTATGGTTGCAAGAAATTAAAAATTCATCTCATGTGCTTCTTTGGAAGAGAAGTATGAAATATTGATCAATATAAGGTCCTTAAGCATATGCACCTGTTATATTAAACTTTTATGGAGGAAGTAGAATAGAATTCATAAGTTCATTTGTTTTTATTTTTTATTTTTTTGAGACAGAGTCTCACTCTGCCACCCAGGCTGGACTGCAGTGGCACAATCTCCACTCACTGCAACCTCCGCCTCCTTGGTTCAAGTGATTCCTGTGTCTCAGCCACCCGAGTAGCTGGGATTACAGGTGTGTACCACCACACCCGACTAAATTTTGTATTTTTAATTTTTGTATTTTTAGTAGAGACGGGATTTTACCCCGTTAGCCAGGTTGGTCATGAACTCCTGGCCTCAACTGATCTGCCTGCCTTGGCTTCCCAAAATGCTGGGATTACAGGTGTGAACCATTGCACCTGGCCTAGAATTCATACGTTTAAGGAGAAGAAGGAGTGATGAAAATTTCCAAAAGTCAAGAATGTTTTCTTATATTTTAAAAATGAGTGATGGTTGAAATAAAATGATATTTATGTGCTATTATAAATAATTTAAAAGAATAAGGTTTTATTTTAAAAATCAACATTTACTTTGGAAATGATATCCTTTATAGTGATGAAAAATGTTTGATGTTAAGTTAAAACTGAGTAAAGAAGTACATTCATTTTGTAACAGCATTTTTCACAGTAGCTAAAATGTGGTAGCAAACCAAGTGTTTATTACTGGATGAATAAACAAAATGTGGACTCAGGAATCTCTCTTCTGGGCTCATACCCAAAGGAAATGAAATCACCACCTCACCAAGGTATCTGTACTCCTATGTTTTTTGTAGCATTATTCATAATAACCAAGATATGGAGACAACCTGGACAACTATCAATGGATGAATGGTTAAAGAAATTGTGGTATGGATATATACAAAGGAATTTAGTCTTAAAACAGGAGGAGATCTCCACAAGATGGCGGCGGTGGGGGCCGAGGCGCGAGGAGGTGAGGCTGGAGCGCGACCCCCTTGCCCTCCCCATTCCCAGCTTGGTGTGTGCCTTGCCTAGTTTCACTTGATACTCTTCAGGAATTATGTAGAAAAGAAAAGCTCACATGTAAATTGATTGGAATCACCAAAAGGAATCTAAATAATTATGAGGTGGAATACTTGTGTGACTACAAGGTAGTAAAGGATATGGAATATTATCTTGTAAAATGGAAAGGATGGCCAGATTCTACAAATACTTGGGAACCTTTGCAAAATCTGAAGTGCTCATTACTGCTTCAGCAGTTCTCTAATGACAAGCATAATTATTTATCTCAGGTAAAGAAAGGCAAAGCAATAACTCCGAAAGACAATAACAAAACTTTGAAACCTGCCATCACTGAGTACATTGTGAAGAAGACTAAACAAAGGATAGCTCTGTAGAGATCGCAAGATGAAATCAACAGAAGGAAGAATCATAAAGGAACGATATTTGTTGAAAATACTGCTGATTTAGAGGGCCCACCTTCAGACTTCTATTACATTAACAAATATAAACCAGCTCCTGGAATCAGCTTAGTCAATGAAGCTACCTTTGGCCATTCATGCACAGATTGTTTCTTTCAAAAATGTTGTCCTGCTGAAGCTGGAGTTCTTTTGGCTTATAATAAAAACCAACAAATTAAAATCCCACCTGGTACTCCCATCTACGAATGCAACTCAAGGTGTCAATGTGAACCTGACTGTCCCAATAGGATTGTACAAAAGGGCACACAGTATTCGCTCTGCATCTTTCAAACTAGCAATGGACATGGCAGGGGTATAAAGACCCTTGTGAAGATTAAAAGAATGAGTTTTGTCATGGAATATGTTGGAGAGGTAATCACAAGTGAAGAAGCTGAAAGACGGAGACAGTTCTATGACAACAAGGGAATCACATATCTCTTTGATCTGGACTATGAATCTAATGAATTCACAGTGGATGCAGCTCGATACGGCAATGTGTCTCATTTTGTGAATCACAGTTGTGACCCAAATCTTCAGGTGTTCAATGTTTTCATTGATAACCTCAATACTCGTCTTTCCCAAAGAGCACTGTTTTCCACGAGAACCATACATGCTGGAGAAGAGCTGACTTTTGATTATCAAATGAAAGGTTCTGGAGATATATCTTCAGATTCTATTGACCACAGCCCAGTCAAAAAGAGGGTCAGAAGAGTATGGAAATGTGGAGCTGTGACTTGCAGAAATTACCTCAACTGAACTTTTTCAGGAAATAGAGCTGATGATAATTATAATTTTTTTCCTAATGTTAACATTTTTAAAAATACATATTTGGGACTCTTATTATCAACATTGTATATGTTTCAAGACATTTGCCAAACGTATTACCGATGCCTCTGAAGAGAGGGTCACTGGGTCTCACAGACTGATTTGAAGTCTACATATTTATGGTGCTTAGAGACCAAACTAATGGAAGGCAGACTATTTACAGCTTAGCATGGGTGTACTTAAGTCTATGTGAACAGAGAAATGCCTCCCGTAGTGTTTGAAAGTGTTAAGCTGATAATGTAATTAACAATTGCTGAGAGATCAAGCATTCAGCTTGCCATACACCTCAAATTCGGAGAAACAGTTAATTTGGGCAAATCTACCAGTTCTGTTTTTGCTACTCTATTGTCATTCCTGTTAATACTCACTGTACTTGTATTTGAGACAAATAGGTGACACTGAATTTTAAAAAAATAATAAAAATAAAAAATAAAAAAGGAAGTGATCCTACCATTTGCCATAACCTAGACGGGCCTGGAGGATGTTATACTAAATGAAATAAGCCAGACACAGAAAAAAAATATTGCATGATCTTCCTTATATGTGGAATCTTTTTTTTTTTTTTTTTTGAGACGGAGTCTCGCTCTGCCGCCCAGGCTGGAGTGCAGTGGCCGGATCTCAGCTCACTGCAAGCTCCGCCTCCCGGGTTCACGCCATTCTCCTGCCTCAGCCTCCCGAGTAGTTGGGACTACAGGCGCCCGCCACCGCGCCCGGCTAGTTTTTTGTATTTTTTTAGTAGAGACGGGGTTTCACCGTGTTAGCCAGGATGGTCTCGATCTCCTGACCTCGTGATCCGCCCGTCTCGGCCTCCCAAAGTGCTGGGATTACAGGCTTGAGCCACCGCGCCCGGCCTTATATGTGGAATCTTTTATTTACCTATTTTATTTATTTTAGACGGAGTCTCACTCCACTGCCCAGGCTGGAGTGCAGTGGCGCAATTTTGGCTCACTGCAACCTCTGCCTCCTGGGTTCAAGTAATTCTCCCGCCTCAGCCTCCCGAGTAGCTGGGACTACAGGCACCCGCCACCACACCTGGCTAATGGTTGTATGTTTACTAGAGATGGGGTTTTGCCATTTTGGCTGGGCTAGTCTCGAACTCCTGACGTCAGATGATCCACCTGCCTCGACCTCCCAAAATGCTGAGATTACAGGTGTGAGCTACCACACCTGGCCTATGGAATCTTTGACAAGGGTCAAATATATAGAGAATAAAACAGTGGTTATCAAGATTGCAGTAGGAGAGAGGAAATGGATCTAAGGATACAAAGTGGCAAACATATAGGATGAACAAGTCAAATAAAGTACAACATGAAGACTATAGTTAATAATAGTGTATTATTTCAGGATTTTTGCTAGATGAGCACAGTTGCTTTTGCTACAGGAGGAAATAAATGGGTAACTTCGTGAGATTATGGATATATCAATTTGTTTCACTATAGTATCCATCTTACTAAATATGTGTGTCTTACACCATTATGTTGTATAAACTTATATATACACAATAAGATTTATTTAAACAAACAAAATGTGGTATATACTTAGAGTGGAATATTATTCAGCCTTAAAAAGGAAGTCTGACACGTGCCACAATATGGATGAATCTTGAGGATATTATGCTAAGTGAATTAAGTCAGTCACAAAAAAACAAGTACTGTATGATTCTGTGTATTTGAGGTATTTAGAGTAGTCAAAATAATAGAGACAGAAAGTAGCACGGTGGTTGGGACAGACTGGGGAGAGGGAGGAATGGGAGTTATTGTTTAACGGTTATAGAGTTTCAGTTTTTCTAGGTGAAAAGAGTTACAGAGAAGGATGGTGGTGAAGGTTGCACAACAATATGCATGTACTCAATACCACTGAACTGTACACTTAAAATGTCAAAATGGTAAGATTGTTATGTGTATTTTGCCACAATTAATTATTATTATTTTTAGAGACAGAGTCTAGCTCTGTCAACAGGGGCAAGCCCCCCCACTCCTTGATTTTCCAAGGTTGAGTGTATTGGTGTGATAACAGCTCACTGCAGCCTCCAACTCCTGAGCCTCCAACTCCTGGACTCAAGCAGTCCTCCTGCCTCAGCCTCCCAAAGTGCTGAGATTACAGGCATGAGCCACTGTTCCTTGCTAAATCTTTTTTTTTTTTTTTTTTTTTTTCCTAGACAAAGTCTCTCTCTGTTGCCCAGGCTGGAGTGCAGTGGTGCGATCTTGGCTCACTGCAACCTCCACCTCCTGGGCTTAAGCGATTTTCCTGCTTCAGCTTCATGAGTAGCTGGGATTACAGGCACGCACCACCATGCCTGGCTAATTTTTGTATTTGTAGTAGAGACAGAGTTTTGCCATGTTGGCCAGACTGGTCTTGAACTCCTGATCTCAAGTGATCCACCTGCCTATGTCTTCCTAAGTGTTGGGATTACAGGCATGAGCCACCACACCTGGCCTAATTTTTTTTTTTTTTTTTTTTTAATGAGTGAAGGAGTTCATAGTATTTCATACTTTGGGGTGATACAAGAACAGGAAAAAGGTTTAATGACAACTACCACTTTTATTTATTCATTCCTTTGTTGATGTACTTTTGGGCTATTTCTGGGTTTTGCTGTTATAAGCTAACCTACAATGGACATCCTTGTATACATTCCCTAGAGTCCAAGTACAAGATTTTCTCTAGGGTGTTTTCCTGGAAAAGGAATGACTGAGGAGTATGGCAATCTTGTGAGAAATGACCGATTTGAAAGATGTGCCCCACAGCTTTTGATATACTTTTCTCCAAAGTCATGGTTCCAGTCCACACTCACACCAGCTGTAGAGGAGTTTTCATTTACCCACGAGCTTTGTTATTCCTGGTTTTGTCAGTCTTTTTAATTCTGCCAATCTGATAAGGTGTGATGGTATCTCGTTGTTTAAAGTTGCACCTCTCTTATTAAGGTTGAGACTGAGCATCTGGGCCCATGTTTGCTGGCTATTCAGCTTTTTCTCTTCTGCAGACTGCCCATTTGTCCACTGCTCTGTTTCAGTAACTTCCATATACCAAGTACTCTCTGCCCTCCATAACTCACATCACTTAAACTACGAATTTTGTTGATGCTTACAGAACCTGATTTCCTTCCAACCAATTGTGCTCTCCTAATTCCAACAACCAAACGAGGCTTCAACTCTTCTTTTTGTTCAGAAGCCTCCTGAGTCCTGTCCTACTCACAGTAAAGGCTCTGCAAAAAAAAAAAAAAAAAGAAAGTAAAAGAAATAATTATGGGGAAAAATACACTGCATCCAGAAAAGGCTCATTTCTTTCTTTCTCTCTCTTTTATGTGTATGTGACAATTTGCTATCTTAAAACAGTTTACCCAAAACAAACTTTGCAAAGCCAGTGGAAATTTTTCTTTTTGCATAAGATGGTTAATTCTTTTGAGTGCTGGCCTGGGATCCATGAAATAACCTCAACTCGACCATAAAGCTTTTCACTCCCACGTTATGTAAACGGTGACAACCTTGTTGGTTGCAAGCCCCCCGTGTGACTTTCCGAGGGGATCTGAGTGGTGCAAGCTGGAGGATGCAGTGATGGAAACATTGTGAGAGGGAAGGCGACTGTTTCCACCCACTCATCCTCAGAGCATGAGGGCTAGGGGAAGGCTCTGACTCCTGTAGGGGGTGACCCATTTCTAGGACTACAGAAGGAGACGTGTGGACCTGGAGAGAGGAAGGAAAGACCACGGCAAGGAAAGTCAAGAAATGGGACAAGTCAAGGGCTCTCTCCTCCCTTTCTCCTTGTCCTTGGCCTGCAGCAACTCCTCTCTCTTCCTCTTTTTGTGGGGACAGACTGAAGAGGATTGCTTAGCGTGGTTTGTACCTTCCCAGTAGAGCAGGAAAAAGGAACAAGCTGCTCCCTCCACACCTCAGACGCTGAGGTCAACTGCCCTTTGTGGGGGGGCACGTTGGCTCACACATGTAATCCCAGCACTTTGGGAGGCCATGACGGGAGCATTACTTGAGTCCAGGAGTTGGAGACCAGCCTGGGCAACATAGTGCGGCCCCATCCTCCACCTCGCGCCACTCAAATTCCCTCGGAAAGTCACACTGGGGACTTGTTGCCAGCAAGGTCGTCAGTTTGCAAAACATGGGAGTGAAAAGTTTTACGGTCGAGTGTAGGTAATTTCATGGATCCCAGGCCAGCACCCAAAAGAATTAACCATCTTGTGCAGAGAGAAAATTTTCCACTGTTTTTTTAAAGTTTCCATTTTGGGTAAACCGTTTCAAGACAACAAATTGGAGGGAGAGAGAAAGAGAGAAATGAGCCTTTTTAAGATGCAGTTTATTTTGTCCCATGATGTTTTGTTGTTGGTGGTGGTGGTTTTTTTGTTTGTTTTTGTCAGAGCCTTTACTGTGAGTAGGACAGGACTCAGGAGGCCTCTGAACAAAAAGAAGCGTTGAAGCTTCATCTGGTTGTTGGAATTAGGAGAGCACAATTGGTTGGAAGGAAATCAGGTTCTCTCAAAAAAAAAAAAAAAAAAAAAAAAAAAAAAAAAAAAGCCAGCGTGCTGGCACAGGTCTGTGGTCCAAGCTACTAGGGAGACTGAGGCGGGGGGCGGGGATCGCCTAAGCCCAGAAGTCGAGGCTGTAGTGAGTCGTGATTGGACCACTGCACTCCAGCCTGGGCGACACAGCAAGACCCTGTATCTTGAAACAAACAAGAAACAAAACAAAACAAAACAAACGACAACAACAAAAAACTCATTTGGGAATGTTTCTGCGCGTGCCCAGAAGCACAGCCATGCTATAGGATCTCCTCTGTGCCCCACAGTCAGCTTTTTACTTGGAGGGTAGAGAACGGTGCTTTCCCACGCTGCTGTGCAATGGAGAGAAGCTATGTGAAGCTGGCGTATGTGTGGGGTTTGCAGGCTTCGTCCGGTTTCATTGCCGGCTGCTGACCCGGCACCAATTCCTGTTCTGCAGGTCCCACCGCAGACAGACACGCCAGCCATGAGGACAGATAAGGGAACATGTGATGCCACGATGGGGGTGCCAGGATGCGGTGGGTGCGGTCGCGGACAGGCGCACGAGGAGCCCAGCGGAGCGCCACCCGGAGCAGGCGCATAGGAGGGCTGGGGAGGGCCACCAGGGCGACGAGAGCCGGTGAGCCTGAATCAGCCTAAAGGAGGCGGAGGAGGAGTGTTGTGGGCGCAGGGCTAGGGAGCTGGGGGAAGGGCGGGGGGCTAGCCCAGGCTGAAGGCAGGCAGGAGCAGGGCCGCGATGTCAGACCAGAAACAGCAGCACTGTGTTTGGGAACCTAGCAGCAACCGCACCGGTGGAGACAGGGTCGGCTGGAGAGGCGGTGGGGCCGGGTCCTAGCTAAGTAAGGCGCTGGACCTTGCAGCCCTTCCACCCTCAGCCGCTGGCTCTGGGCAAATCTCGGGGCCAGTCTTGGCGGGGCTGTAAAGCGTCCACCAGAGCCTGGATCCCTCCGCCACCTTGCCCATGAATTCATCTTTCTGTGCACAGCGAGGCCCTGAGCGGAGACGGCCGACAAGTTTCCCACTGTTACCCCACGGAACAGCGGCCCCTGAGGAGGTCAGGTCCTGGGCAGGGGCAGAGCTCAGCGCGCAGTACTGAGGCAGAAACGGGGTCCAGAGCTGGTGGGGTTAGGGGACAGCGAAGGCTCGCCTGAAGCTCCCTGGTGCGGGGAGGCCAGACGAGGGATCTAGAATCCGTAGCGAGACGAGCACTCAGAAAAGATCCGGCCCAGCGCATTTATTTTACGGAGGAAGAAAAACTGAGGCCCAGGGAGCGTGAGCACTCCAGAGAACTAAGGACTAGCAGCAGGGACACTGCCCGTCACCCGCGTCCAGCAAAATCTGACGCCCCTTCGGCCCAGCAGGGGGCGGTGCTGTTTTAGTTTTGGCCTGGTTGGGGTGAGCGGAGGAGGGAGCGACTTCGAATTCAGTCTGCATCTTACTGACCTCGAGCAAAAACTAAGCGGGTGCACGTTCCGGTCTTGCATCTGGGGGCCCAGCAGCCTCTATCTTCGCCCCAGCCCTTACAGCCTAGCCCCTGGCTGGGGCTCCAGCTCCCCGCCTTCTCACCCCCACCACCAGGAGCTACCTATCTTATCACAGGCCCACTTAGATTACCACTAGGAAATTACCACTCGGGTGGGGCGGAGGTGCAGCGGGATTCGCAGTTTGCAAGGGATCAAAAGAGCGAGCGGCTAATTATGGCATTTCTAGCCCAAGACACTGCCCAGGGATCTTGCGAGTAGGCGCCCTAACCTCCCAGCATCTCGCAGTATCTACCAGTTAGTGCTGTGAGCCTCCTGTGCAATGCATCCGTCTGTAGAAATGGCCAGAATGGGCCGGGCGTGGTGCGCAGTGGCTCACGCCTGTAATCCCAACACTTTGGGAGACCGAGGCGGGCGGATCACCTGAGGTCAGGAGTTCGAGACCAGCCTGGCCAACATGGCGAAATCCTGTCTCTACCACTAAAAAATAAATAAATAAAATAAATTAGCCGGGCGTGATGGCGCAAGCCTGTAGTCCCAGCTACTCGGGAGGCTGAGGCAGAAGAATCGTTTGAACCCTGGAGGCGGAGGTTGCAGCGAGCGGAGATCAAGCCACTGCGCTCCAGGCTGGGCGACAGAGCGAGACTCCCATCTCAAAAAAAAGAAAAAGAAAAAAAGAAAAAAGAAATGGACAGAATGTCAAAGCTTTAATGGTGGGTAGAAGTCCCCGTACTTGAGAGTCTCGTTCTCCCAACTCTCCGTCTCTGTCAGAAAATGCGAAGGGACTGGAATGGAGATCCTGAGCGGTTCTGGGTGCCGAGGCCCCACCCGGGTCTGAGCTGGCTGCGTCTGCTGGTCCCCTTGTCGGGACGGCTGGGCAGAGATGCCGAGAGGCCGCGGGCGGGGATCCCCTCGCTGGCTCATTCGCATCCGCAGCCCCTCAAGAAGGCCGTGGGCCCGCGGGGAGGAGGAGGTGAGCACCCAGCAGGAAGGAGATGGGCTTGGAGGCTTAGGGCGTGCCCTGGGGCAGGTGGAGCGTCCGGCCTCTGATTTCCCGCGCAGGACACTGAGGTCACGGTGCAGAGAAGGGTCGGCGCAAGGATCTGACAGCCTTGCGCGCGCTGGGAGCGGGCGCTGTGGGGACAGGAAACGACTCGGAGCACGAAGGTGGGAAGGTGCGGGAGCCAAAGTCCCTCTGAGGTTCTTTTGACTTATTCGCCAATTTCATCTCTCTCTTGGTTTTAGTTTACCTGGAAGGTCCTCTCCTACGCTGGCTCTGGGGGTGCTTGGAACCAGAGCTCCTTAGTCGAAGCGTGTCCTGCTGTCAGCCAACACCAAGTCCTTAGGCCGAGCCGGTTTCTCTCCTGGTGATGTGAATCCTGGTTTTTTTTGTTGTTGTTTACCGAAGTCCCGGGCTGATTAGACATAGCAATGGAAGCTGGGGGTGGCCTGGGCCGTGCATTGAATTTGTGACTTTAGCAAGTCCCTAAAATTCCTCTCTGCCTCACTTTTGCTGTCTTTTTTAGGTTAAAAGTATTTTGGAGAATAGAAAACAAAACAAAAATAATGGCTTATAGTGCCAATATGGAATTATAATCACTCCTAACGTTTTGGTATATTGTTTTGTATTTGCTTTGTTTTTATCTTATGCTTATGTATTTTTAATTTTTTTCCATCACTGTCATCATATTTCCTATTCAGGTCTTCAGCCTGCTTTAAAAATTTTTTAATCGTGAAGTTCCGTAAAAATTTTATTTCAGCCAATTTCTTTTATAACACGTTCTTCATGAATCTTATCTGATATCTGCATAATATTCCACTTATACTTTGCCCAATTAATTAGACATTTAGGTCATGCGTACTTTTTAAATTATGATACAGTAATTTCTAAATAGTGTATAATTTCAATTTTTGTTTCTTAGTTATCATAAGAGTTCTTAAAAGGTGATAACAATTTTTTAAGCGGATAGATTATTTTCCCCCTTCCTTGGTTTATAATTTTATTGCTCTGTGGTCTGAGAATGTGGCTGTCTTTACGCTTTTTGAAATTTAAATTTTTGATTGATGGTTGATTTCATAAATAAGTTTAGGCACAGTTTTGTATACTTGATTGGGCACAAAATTCTTTTATATTAGATCAAGCTTTGTAAAATGTATTACCCATATCTGCTATGTCTTTTTAAAATTTTTATCTACTTGATCTAATTTCTGAAAGAACTGTAAGTTTTTCAAATGTATTTGTGGATTTACTATTTCCTCTTTATATTTCTAACAGTTTGTACATTATATATTTTAAAGTGATGTTATGGAGTATAAAAACCACATAGCTGTTAAAAAGTAATAAACAAAGATACATTTTGGCATATATATCTTTTTGTGCATTTGAATTATTTTCTTGGTTTGAATTTTTAGAAGGAAATGGCTGTAAAGGCAAGTTGGGCTTTCAAAGATTTGACAGATGTACACTGTTGGCCACATCAGAGTTCTTCTTTCACTAACTCTTGGTCAGCCCCAGGAATTAAAAAAAATTACACACACACACATACACGGACACGCACACACACATATGCTTATAGTAAGTCTTCACTGTCATCTGTAGGTTCTGAGAAACTGCAACTTTAAGCTAAACAACATCTAGTAAAACCAATTTTTCAATCGACATTGTAAAAAAACCCGCATTGAATGAAAAAATACTTTTTGAGGATCTGCTGTATGTTATTTTACTTAAAATAACAGTTTCCAGGAACCTATACATGATGTTAAGTGAGGACTTAGTATGTGTGGGGGGTGTGTGTGTGTGTGTGTGTGTGTGTGTGTGTGTGTATGCATCAATATTATTTTGAGAAAAGCAAGAAGTGGGATAATTTTTGCTATTTCCTTTAATTTTTATTGTGGTTGACGGTTTTTCTGTAGATCTGTAATCACTTGAATTTTCTTTTTTCTGTAGATCTGTAATCACTTGAATTTTCTTTGTTGTGTGTGGATTGTCTGTTCTTGTCCTTTTGTGCTTTTGTTTTCTGACTTTTAACTCAAGGAGGTTAATGTCTTTCAGCTCTTACACTGTAGGAATTACATTGCTATTTCTTCTACCACAAAACACCTTATTGAAAAAGAAAAACTCTGGTGCACCAAACCGATGTCTCAAATTCACCCTGACTGCCCCTGCTCCCCCTAGATCTTAGCAGAAATTTCAGTATGGCAAACAAAGCAGATAGAGTTCCTGTGGGGCCTAAAGCTTATGCAATTTGGGAATCTTCTTTAACCATTTTTTTTTTGAGTGGTGAGATTTTAGCATATTTTGGCTGAAATATGGGAAAAAATAATGCCCAGTGAGATTACATGATATTCCTGGGATTGATGGATTCATGTCCCAATTTCCCTCTGAGAAAGAGAGTGGGGTGGTGAGAAAGGGAAGGTAATACGGAGAGCTAGGACCCTTTGCCTTCTTTCAGGATGAGAAAGAAAAGGAATAGCCAAGCTTGCCATACACAAGTGGCCCCATCCATTTATAATATTCTTTCGGTATCCTTTTATTGTCTGTGAGATCCATAGTAATGATCTCTCTATTGTTTCTGATATTAGTAATTTTTGTCTTCTCTTTTTTTTGTTGGTTAGGTTGACTAGAGTTTTACCAATTTTATTGATCTTTTCTAAGAAGGAGCTTTTGTTTTATTTTCTCTATTGTTTCCTGTTTTCAATTTCATTGATTTCTCTAATTTTTATTATTTTTATTCTTCTGCTTGCTTTAGGCTTGTATTGCCCTTCCTTCTATTGTTTTCTAAGGTGGAATTTTAGATGATCAATTTTAGATCTCTTTTTAAAACATATGTATTTAATGGTATAAGTTTCCCTCGAAGTACTGCATTGCTGCATCCCATGAATTTTGAGAAGTTGCATTTTCATTTAGTTCAAAGTGTTTTAAAATTTCTCTTGAGATGTCTTCTTTGACCCATGTGTTATTTAGAAGTACTTTGTTTAATCTTCAAGTATTTGGAGACTTTTCGGCTCTCTTTTTGTTATTAATTTCTAGTTTAATTCTGTTGTGGTCTGAGAGCATACTTTACATGATTTCTATTCATTTCACTTTGTTAAAGAATGCTTTATGGGACAGAATGCAATCTCTTTTGGTAAATGTTCCATGTGAACTTGGAAGAATATGTATTTTGTTGTTGGATAGAGTATTCTATAAATGTCAATTAGCTCAAACTGGTTGAGAGTGCTGTTGAGGTCAATTAAATCATTACTGACTTCCTACCTGCTAGATTTATCAATTATTGAGAGAGAAGTATTGAAATATCCAACTCTAATACTGACTTTGTATATTTTTCCTTGCATACCTATCATTTTTTGTCTCAGGTATTTTGATGCTTTGTGATGCATGCATGTTGAGGATTGTTTTGTCTTCTTGGAGAATTGACCCCTTTAATATTACATAATGCCCTTCTTCATCCCTGATGATTTTCCTTGCTATAAAGTCTGATTCATCTGAAATTAGCTCCTCCAGCTTTCTTTCAATAGTGCTAACATGGTATATCTTTTTCTATTCCTTATAACCCATCTGAGTCTTATATTTAAGGTGGGTTTCTTGTAGACAGCATATGGTTAGGCCTTGCTTTTTTGCTACTCTGACAATCTCTGTCTTTTACTCGGTGTATTTAGACCATTCACATTGAAAATGATTATTGATACAGTTGGATTAATATCTACTATGTTTGTAACTGTTTTCTATTTGTTACAGTTGTTTCTTGTCTCTTTTTTCCCCTGTCCCATCCATTTTAACGACTATTTATCAATGTTTTCCCAGAGATTGCCTGAGCTCTCAACCAATATCATGTCTAGCTCTGTGTGCAGCAAAACATACTTCCTCATACCTCTGCATAATAAGGCAGGTGCGAAGGTGTTCGTGCAGCATTGCCTTTAAAGTGGGCTAACCCAGTCTTCATCAATGGGGCAATAGGAATTTAAATTATGGTTCACTGACCTACAGGAATACCAGGTGGCAGTTAAACGTAAGCCAATACATCTATATGTCCTGGAATATAGCAAATTCTGGCACATATTGTTAAGTAAAAGAAGTGAGTTGCAGACCAATATATGTATTATAATTCTTTTAGGTAAAAATTGTGTATGTGTGTGAATGTCTAAATGCACAGAAAAGTGTGTGTCTAAATGCACAGAAAAATCTCTAGGTTTATACAAATTGTGTTGATGGCAGGTTTGGGAAAGCAAAGAAATATTAATTATATTTTTTCTGACAAAACTTACATTCATGTATTCGTAAGCTTTAAACACACACACCCACACACACACACACACAAACTTGTTTAAGACCAGAGTGGCCAACATGGTGAAACCCTGTCTCTACAAAAATACAAAATTTAGCCAGGCATGATGGCAGTCTCCTGTAATGCCAGCTACTGGGGAGGCTGAGGTGGGAGAATTGCTTGAACCCGGGAAGGTGGAGGTTGCAGTGAGCTGAGATCACGCCACTGCACTCCAGCCTGGGCAACAGAGTGAGACTCTGACTCAAAAAGAAAGAAAGAAAGAAAAAGAAAGAGAGAGAGAGAGGGAGGGAGGGAGGGAGGGAAGGAAGGAAGGAAAGAAGGAAGGAAGGAAGGAAGGAGGGGAAAGAAAGTAAAGAAGGAAAGAAGGAAGGAAGGAAAGAGAAAGGGAAGGAAGGAAAGAAAGAGAAAAGAAAGAAAAAGAAGGAAGGAAGGAAGGAAAGAAAGAAAAAAGAAAGAAAGAAAGAAAGAGAGAGAGAGAAAGAAAGAAAGAAGGAAAGAAAGAGAAAGAAAAAAAAGAAAGAAAGAGCGAGCTGGGCATGGTGGCTCACGCCTGTAATGCCAACATTTTGGGAGGCTGAGGCAGGCAGATTGCTTGAGCCCAGAACCTTAAGACCAGCCTGGGCAACATAGGGAGACCCCATCTCTAAAATAAATACAAAAATTTGCCAGGTGTAGTGGTGCTCACCTACAGTCTCAGCTACCCAGGAGGCTGAGGTGGAAGAATCACCTGAGCCTGGGAGGTCAAGGCTAGAGTGAGCTGTGATTGCACCACTGCACTCCAGCCTGGGTGACAGAGTGAAACCTTGTCTCAAAAATAAAAAATAAATTAAAAGTAGGCTGGGCATGGGTGGCTCACACCTCTAATTCCAACACTTTAGGAGACCGAGGTGGGTGAATCACCTGAGGTCAAGAGTTCGAGACCAGCCTGGCCAAACATGGTGTAACCCTGTCTCTACTGAAAATACAAAAATTAGCCATGTGTGGTGGCATGTGCCTGTAGTCCCAGCAGGCAGAGGTAGGAGAATTGTTTGAACCCAGGAGGCAGAGATTGTAGTGAGTTGAGATCGAGTCCCGGCACTCGAGCCTGGGTGACAGAGCGAGACTCTGTCTCAAAAATATATAAATAAATAAATAAAAATAAAATTTAAAAAACCAAAGACGCTTAAAAATGTTTTACCTCACAAGGAGAGAACATCTGCCTGACATAAGTAACCCTCTCTAACCTCAGCATTTGGTGGTTCTTCTGAAATGGGTGGTTCATACTAATGGTGATCTGGTGCGAGAGATGCAGGAAGCAAAGATGTTCCCCAGTACTTAACAAGCTCAATGGTTCCCTTTTCCCAGTCTTTAGGATTTGGGGCAAATTTATTCAAGATGGATACATTTAGTTCCACAAGGTGGACACTTTGGGGGTTCACAAGGATGGGGACCACAGCTCACCAGGGCAGAACTTGAGCCCCCTATGACTTGGGGGGGTTGATGGTGGCAGAGAAGTCTCTGCTGGGTGTGTGGGATGATCTCTCTGCAGGACGGAGGAATCTGGTAAAAGTAGTAAAGATCCACTCATCGGGACCTGTGCTTCTTGCCTATGGTTTTCAGGATCCATGGGCTAAGCAGCTTCTGTAAGGTTGCAGTATTGCTGTAGTTTCCGTGCAGGCATCGGGGGACAAGGATTCCTGAAATACCTTCCCCTTGAGGCCTTGCAAAAAGAAAAACAAGAGAGTCTCAATACATGCACCAAGTCAAGGTGTTGGTTACTTATTATTAAGTAATGACTGATTTTTTTTTTTTTCTGTGACTTAGTCGAGTGAGATGTTGTGTCAAATTAAACACAGAAAGAGCTGGTGTATAACACTCGATAGGCCTAGGGTTACCACAGGATCCAAACACATTTGATTCAGGATCTCAAAGTCAGAAAACTCTGTTTTTTTTTTTTGTTTTTTTTTGTTTGTTTGTTTGTTTTTTTTTTGAGACGGAGTCTCACTGTGTCTCCCAGGCTGGAGTGCAGTGGCGTGATCTCGGCTCACTGCAAGCTCCGCCTCCCGGGTTCACGCCATTCTCCCGCCTCAGCCTCCCAAGTAGCTGGGACTACAGGCGCCCGCCACCGTGCCCGGCTAATTTTTTGTATTTTTAGTAGAGACGGGGTTTCACCATGTTAGCCAGGATAGTCTCGATCTCCTGACCTCGTGATCCACCCGCCTCGGTCTCCCAAAGTGCTGGGATTACAGGCTTGAGCCACCGCGCCCGGCAGAAAACTCTGTTTCTGTTGATTTCTTCTCAGAAAGAGGAAACCACACACAGAGAATTACCTACTCAGTTATTCCCCAAAGTTCATCTCATTTGGGAAAGCGGGTGATTCCCCTCTTAGGCATCACTCTCAATTTTATTGCCATGGTTAATCAAGGTAAATTTCAATAGTGTCTGACCTGCAAATTAGTTTTCTGCCATTTGGAATCAAGGATGTGCGGGTCTACAGCTGCAAGAGACTTCAGAGACATCCCCATGCTTTAAAAATTTCTCTCAGGAGAGTGGTAAGGTAGGGTGGCTATTGTCACCACAGGTTGGAAGACAAGACGATCACAAATGTCAGAGAATTTATTCTGATGGAAACTTATCCTCTGGGGTGCATTATAATGGACATAAAGACTCAACTTCAGGAAGATGTCAGTTTTCCCCAGTTAATCTACAGATCCAGTGCGTTCAAACTGCCAACTAGATTCTCCTGACAAGCTGATTATCAAATTCATGTGGAAGTATAAAGGACCAAAAATAGCTGAATAATTTTGCTGAAGGGTAAGGGGGAACCCATTATTCCAAATATTATTACTTATAAACTCTAGTAACTTCAACACGAATAGAACAATGAAAGGGGGGGGCTAGAAAATACAGATGTGAAAATGTTGGAGATGGCTGGGCACTCTAGTGGGTAAAGGATTCGATCATTGGTGCTGTGACATTGGCTTCCCATGTGGGAAAAATGTAAAACTTGAACTTTATCTCAAACCATTCACAAATGTATACTCCAGATAGAATAAATATGAAAAGCAAAGTTTCAAAACTTTTTTAAAAATGTGTTTTTAAGACAGAGACATGATAAGGACAGAATTTCTTGGTCAAAATATAAAAGCACAAGCCATAAAAGTGTGATGTTACCATTCAAACATTTGTTTAAAGTATGCAGGGCAAAAACCAATACAAAATTTAAGTCTCAAATTAGTAGAAGATATTTGCAGTGCATAAAAGCAACAGAAGATTTTCATCCATAACATATCAGATTCTCACAAAGTAATAAGTTGAAGACAGCAGAATTAAAACTGGGCAAAGTACGTGACCAAGCCAATATCCAAATAAAAAGATGCTAAACCTTACTTGAATCAGTGAGATGCAAATGAAAACAACTGATATCATTTTATACTCAAATTAGCAAAATGAACAAGACCAATAGCATCAAGCACGGGAAAGGATATGGCCAAATAACTGTTATGCAATGCTGATGGGGATGTAAACTGTTACAACTGCTGTGGAGATAATTTGGGATATCTAGGAAAAATACCTATTAAAAATGAAGATGCTCTGGCCCCAGAACTTCCACTTCCAGGTTCATTGCTCAGAGAAGCTTTGATGTATAAGAATGTTCACAGAAGCACAAACAACAGAAATTGGAAAATTATAATAATTACAAACTAATATCTAATAATAGGGGAATGAATAAAATTGTAATACATTAATAAAATATGACACAAATACATGAACTAGATCCACAGGCATCAACACAGGTAAATCTCAAAAATATGTTGAATGTGGCCGGGCGCGGTGGCTCACGCCTGTAATCCTGGCACTTTGGGAGGCCAAGGCAGGCAGATCACAAGGTCAGGAGATCGAGACCATCCTGGCTAACACGGTGAAACCCTCCTCTCTACTAAACAAAATACAAAAAATTAGCCGGATATAGTGGCGGGTGCCTGTAGTCCCAGCTACTTGGGAGGCTGAGGCCGGAGAATAGCGTGAACCGGGAGGCAGAGCTTGCAGTGAGCCTGAGATCGCACCACTGCACTCTAGCCTGGGTGACAGAGCGAGACTCTGTCTCAAAAAAAATAAATAAATAAAAATAAATAAATATATATATATGTTGAATGAAATAAGCAAATTTTAAAAGCGCATGTACAGTCTGACATTATTTATAAAGAATAAAAGCACATGCCATATATTATTCATTATTATGTCATTGTTTATAGATACTTACATAATAAGAGAATCACAAGTATAAACAAAGCCTCAAGGCAGAACCCACAAATTTCAAGATAGGGTATGCAGTATTGAGGATGGAATAGGGGTGAAGAAGGGGTCTCAACACAAACATTTTATTGCTTGAAATAAAAGATTGAAGCAAATTTGGCAAAAGTTAAATTTGCTAAATCTGACAAATCTGCTAATTTGCTAAATAAACTTGCAGCTAGTGTATTACCTTCAGTAGTTTTCTTTATATTTGGCATAATTCATAGTTCATGGGAAGAGGTAATTACATATTAAAGATGTATATTCACTGGCTGGGTGCAGTGGTTCATGCCTGTAATCCCAGCACTTTGGGAGGCCAAGACGGGTAGATCACCTAAGGTCAGGAGTTTGCGACCAGCCTGGCCAACATGGTGAAACCTCGTTTCTACTAAAAATACAAAAATAGGCGGGTGTGGTGGCAGGCACTTGTGGTCCCAGCTACTCAGGAGGCTAAGGGAGGAGAATTGCTTGAACCTGGGAGGTGGATGTTGCTGTGAGCTGAGACCATACCACTGCATTTCAGTCTGGGTGACAGAGCGAGACTCCATCTCAAAATAAACAAATAAATATAAAAAATAAAAGCATATATTCATAATTAACAGAATAACTGTATGTAATGAGTACCTGCTCTGTTCCAGGCACTATTTAAAGTATAGGCATACTTCATTTTGTGCTGCACGGATGTTCTATTTTTAGCAAATTGAAAGTTTGTGGCAACCCTGCATGAAGCAAATCTATCAATACCATTTTTTAATAGCGTGTGTTGACTTTGTGCCTCTGTGTCACCTTTTAATAATTCTTGCAATACTTCAAACTTTTTCATTATTATTGTATCTGTTCTGGTGACTGTAATCAGTTATTTCTGATGTTACTATTTGAATTGTTTTGGGGCACCATGAACCATGCCCATGTAAGACAGTGAACCTGTTGGGCGTGTTCTGACTGCTCCACCACTAGCCATTCTGTCTCCTTCTCCTTAGACCTCCCTATGCCCTGAGGCATAATATGAAAATTTGGCCAATTAATATTAAAATTAGGCCAATTAATAACCCTACAATGACTTCTAAGCGTTCAAGGGAAAGGAAGAATTGCACATCTCTCACTTTAAATCAAAAGTTAGAAATGATTAAGTTTAGTGAGGAAGAAATGTTGAAAGTGGAGATAGGCTGAAAGCTAAGTCTCTTGTGTCAAAATAATTAGCCAAGTTAAGAAGGCAGAGAAAAAGTTATTGAAGGAAATTAAAAGTACTAATCCAGTGAACACATGAATGATAAGAAAACTAAATAGCCTTATTGCTGATAATGGAGAGAGTTTTAGTGGTCTGGGTAAATCGGAACTGCCACAAAATTCCCTTAAGAGAAAGCTTAATCCAGAGCGAAGTCCCAACTCTCTAAAATTTTATGAAAGCAGAAGTGGTGAAGAAGCTGCAGAAGAAAAGTTTGAAGCTAGGAGAGGTTGGTTGATTCAAGTGGTTTAAGGGAAGATACCATCTCCTTAACATCAAAATGCAACATGAAGAAGCAGGTGCTAATATAGAAACTAATAGGTGCTGCAGCACAGCAAGTTATCCAAAAGATCTTTCTAAGATTATTGACAAAGGTGGCTACACTAAACAACAGATTTTCAATGTAGACAAAACAGCCTTTTATTGGAAGAAGATGCTACTAGGTCTTTCACAGCTAGAGAGAAGTCAATGCCTGACTTCAAAGGACAGCCTGCCTCTCTTGTTAGTGGCTAATGCAGCTGGTGACTTTACGTTGAAGCCAGTGCTCATTTACCATCCTAAAAACCCTAGGGCCCTTAAGAATTATGCTAAATCTACTCTACTTATACTCTATAAATGGAATAGCAAAGCCTGGATGACAGCACATCTGTTTAGAGCACGGTTTACTGAATATTTAAAGCCCACTGTTGAGACTCACTCAGGAAAAAAGATTCCTTTCAAAATATTACTGCTCTTTGAAAACGTACCTGGTCACCCAAGAGATCTGATGGAGATGTACAAGGAGATTAATATTGTTTTTCATGACTGGTAAAACAACATTGCTTTTACAATCCATGGACCAAGGAGTAATTTTGACTTTCAAGTCTTGTTATTTAAGAAATACATTTTGTAAGGCTAGGGCTGCCATAGATGATGATGCCTCTGATAGATCTGGGCGAAACCTTCTGGAAAGGATTCACCATTCTAGATGCAACAAAGAACATTTGTGATTCATGGGAGGAGGTAAAAATACCAACATTAAGAGGAGTTTGGAAGCAGGTGATTCCAATTCTCCTGGATGAGTTGGAGGGAGGGGTTCAAGACTTCAGTGGAGGAAGTAATTGCAGGTATGGTAGAAATAGCAAGAGAACTAGAATTAGAAGTGGAGCCTGAAGACGTGGCTGAATTGTTGCAATCCCATGATCAAACTTGAACACATGAGGAGTTTATTCTCTCTGATAAGCGAAGAAAGTGGTTTCTTGAAATGAAATTTACTCCTGGTGAAGATGGTGTGAACATTGTTGAAATGACAACAAAAGATGTAGAATATTACATAAACTTAGTTGATAAAGAGACGTCAATATTTGAGAGGCGTGACTCCAATTTTGAATGCTGTTCTACTGCAGGTAAAATGCTATAAAACAGCATTGCATGCTACAGATAAATCTTTTGTGAAAGGAAGAGTCAATCAATGTGGCAAGCTTTGTTGTTGTCTTATTTTATGAAATTGGCACAGCCACGCCAACTTTTGGCAACCACCGTTCTGATCAGTCAGCAGCCATCGACATCAAGGCAAGATACCCGCCATCAGCAAAAAAATTACGACTCACTGAAAAGCTCAGGTGATTTTAGCATATGTTTGGTAATAAGTTATTTTTGATTCAGATATATACATTGTTTTTTTCAGACATAATGTCTTTGTACACTTAGTAGACTACCTTATAGGGTAAACATAACTTTTTTTTTTTTTTTTTTTTTTTTTTTTTTTTT
>NC_037681.1:1502353-1515238 GCF_003255815.1 Theropithecus gelada
GTTTTTTGTATTTTTTAGTAGAGACGGGGTTTCACCGTGTTAGCCAGGATGGTCTCGATCTCCTGACCTCGTGATCCGCCCGTCTCAGCCTCCCAAAGTGCTGGGATTACAGGCTTGAGCCACCGCGCCCGGCCAACATAACTTTTATGTACCCTGGGAAACCAAAAAATGTATGTAACTGGCTTTATTGTGATATTCGCTTTATTGTGGTGGTCTGGAACTGAATGTGAGATATCTCTGAGGTACTGTACTGGAATTTCCAAGGTTAGTGAAACATCCTTTCTGTAGCCTGAGTGGTGAGATTTAGGCTAGTCTCCAAAATATCAAAACTAACTAGAATATAATGTAATAACAGTGATCATTAAGATAACAATGCTAGCAGCTACCATTCACTGAGTACTATGTGCCATGCACTCTGCAAGCGCTATTTTATTAATGCTCGTGTGTGAGGTAGATATTATTATTATTCTTGTTTTATATTCAAGGTTCAGAGAGGTTAATTCACTTGCTCAGAGTCACACAGGTAGCCCAGATCTGCTATGTGCCAGCCCTAATTACTGAGCCATCCTGTCTGTCCCACCTTTTCTGAGCCAACTCCCGGCTTCTCCTGCACCACGGGTCGTGTAGCTGGCTTTGAATACAGGGTCGTGTAGCTGGCTTTGAATATAGGTGCTCTTTTTATATAGATGCTCTTGAAAGGATCAACTTTCCTTTTTTTTTCAAATAATTCAGTAACTTTGACTTTTTATTAGGTTACACTGGCCTTCTCCCAGGTTTTTCATTAAATTCATGAAGACTGCTGCTCCTTAAATTCTCAAGGCGTTGGAGTCAGGCTGCCTGGGGTGAATCCTAGCTTTCAGATTTATCAAATGTGGTGTGATTTCTAGGATGCCATTGAGCCCTGCTAAAGGAGTTGCTAATATCCACCTCTTCCTGCCCAAAGAACCCGCAACTCCCAGCACAGTGCTGGTGCCTGTGAGGCACTCAGCAGATGGGAGCTTTGTTCCTAGTTGTGTTGTGATGGGGAAGCAACATGGCGCCTTGTCCTGCGGGCACACTTGAGTTAAGATCACACTGGGGCGCCTTCAGGCCCTGGGCCGAGTTGGGGCATAGGCCGAGTTCGGATATTGCTGCAGCCTCAGAACTGCCCAGAGTTGACTGAAGACACTCAAGGACCTCCATAACTGAGAGCAGGCAGAGGCATTGTTTTTAACCCAGTGTGGACCCCCAAATGGAACATTTTCCTTCCCTAGGTGAACGCCTTCAGAACCCTCCGAAAATCACAGTTTCACTTTTAGCAAGGCCTCGCTGCAGCAGGGGAAAGCCCCCACAAACCCAGTCCTCTCCAAAGGGAGTGTTCTGAGCCCCCTGCTTCCTCCACTCTTCTCTTCCCCCTGGTTAATTCCTTCGCTGCAGCTCCTTCTGCCTTCTTTCTTTCTTTGCCTTTTCAAGCCCGGCTCCTCTCTGATTTTGGAGGGCTGGCGCAGGCTTGGGCACTTCTTTCAAGGTTCTGTATTGTCTGTCTGCCCTGTGGCTTCTCCTTCTGCAACTCCGAGCAACTTTGTGCTTGGATTGCAGCTCCCAATAGTCCTGCCCTGACTTGCCCCAGGCACAGGGCAGAGATGAACCAGGGACTGTACCCAGGGTTTTGAGTTCCTGCCATGTTTATAGCATCAACTCTCCTTTAGCTCTTGGGAAAAAGAGTTTTAAAGTGCTGCAATCTTCTAACACAAAATTATATCGATGCTGAAAATGTGTTTTCCACTTATACCCCAGCAGGAAAAAAAAAAAAAAAAAGAGGATATCTATTTCAGGTGAGAGTCATGATGACCTCAGAAAGCAATATAAAAAGCTATCAAAATGTTTATACGGGTAGATTCAGTAATCCAATCTGGAACGTTTCTCCAATGGATGTAATCTTAGGCTTGGCACAATACAGTATGAACAGAGATGTTAAATGTTAAAAGCAATGGAAATGTTCAGAAATAAAGGAATACTTAAGTAAACAGTGATAATGCATTCAGTATATTTTTAGGGATTAACAAGATGTTTTAGAATTACGAAACTTGTGGAAAGATTGACAAGGAAAACGCAGACAGCATGCTTGATACAAACATACATTCAGCATGATTATAACCATATAAAATGTAAAAAATGTTTTTAAAACATGAGAAGAAATTACACCAAGATGTGTTTCCCTTGCTGTTGTTTCTAGTGGCTAGTTTTTGCAATGCGTATTACTGCAGTTATAATACCTTTACAAATGGAAAGCTTAAAAATAACTCACTTCCCTTCCCAGAGAGCAATGCTCAGTGCAAAGCCACACTCCACTCCAGAGATGGCCTTCAGCACTGGACTTTTTGGGGCCAGAATCAAGCAGTATGTGTCACTTCTTGTCTTATGTTGTTGGTGCCACTTATTCATATGTTGTCTCATAATTCTGCAGTTGTTTAATGTGTTTATATCTTTCTCCACAACCATTTTTTTAAAGCTATTTTTAAAATTGTGGCAAAACACATGCATAACACAAATTTACCATTTTAGTCATTTCTAAGTATACACTCCAGTGGCATTAAGTATATTGATATTTTTGTGCAATCATTACCACCATGCATCCACAGAACTTTTTCATCTTCCTAAGCTAAAACTGTACCCATTAAGCACCAACCCCCTATGCCCCATCCCCCAGTTCCAGGTAACCGCTATGCTATTTTCAGTTTCTCTGACAAATTCAGAGACACCACTCTTGGTACCTCCTACAAGTAGAATCATACTGTATTTACCTTTTTGCACAATCATTTTTTAAAACTTTTAAAAAAATTAATTAATTTGACAGTCTCACTCGGTCACCCAGGCTGGTTGGTGTTTGCAGTGGCATGATCATGGCTCACTGTAGCCTTGACCTCCTGGACTCAAGTGATCCTCACATCTCAGACTCCCGAGTATCTGGGACTAAGGCACCCACCACAGTGCCTGGCTAATTTTTTAATTTTTAGTAGAGATGAGGTCTCACTGTTGCCCAGGCTGATCTCAAACTCCTAGGCTCAAGGGATCCTGCTACTTCAGCCTTTCAAAGTGCTGAGATTACAGTGTGAGCCACCAGGCTCGGCCTGCAGAATCATTTTAAAAAGCTCTCTGAGGATAAGGATGAAGGCCCTGATTTTTTTTCATTGTAAGCATAATGTTCATTTGCTCATTGATTTGACATTCACTGTGCACCCACGACATGTGTGCACTGTTCAAGGCAGGGTTTAAGCAACGCTCAAGAAGCACATGTGGTCTCTCAAGGGGACGGTGTAGTGGACAGAGATAATGAAGAAAAACACAGGGAAGAAAGAATGACAGAGAGTGAGAAGTGCTGTAAGTGCAGTGACAGAGACCACCCCGGGGCCTCCTGGATAGGCTGCATGTTTGTAGAATGATGGGGAGTGGAGAAGACTGAGGAGGAGCCCTAGGGGGTCCAGGCAGAGAGAGGAGGGGCACAGAGCTGGAGGAGGGAAGGGCGTTTGTACAGTGTGTGTGTGCGTGTGTGTGTGTGTGTGTGTGTGTATGCTGGGGGACATGCAGGGAGATGGCAGGCCTCAGCACTGGGGAGAGCTGGAGTGCATTCTAGATGCAGCGGGGAGCTAGAGCAGGGACCCTCTTCTCCCTGCTCGGCCTGGCAGCAGGGAAGGAGGCCCTGGGCTGTGGCTGATTGCAGTCAACACTGAGGAACAAGTGCCAATGCTTCGTGCAGGGCACAACCTCTGCCACACTTTTACCTATGTGACCTTCTGGGCCAGGTGCTGTGTGAGGTGCTCCATTTCTCAGATACGAGGGCTGAGGCTCAGATCAATGCTGCCTTGCACACAGCTGGAAATGGCCAAATCAGCCCCAAAGCCCCACTTTGTTCTGCGTCTTTGTGAAGGTCCGGGTGGCTGTGTGTGCAGTGTCTGTTGTGCTGGACATACAACAGGAAAGCAATTGTTACCTCTAATTTTTAGGAGGCCAAAGGACAAGAAGCCACGTGCTGTAGGCCAAAGAGCAACTAAGGGATTGAAGAGTAAATCTGTGATTGAATGAGCAGATGAAAAGGGGAAAAGCCTCCCCCAGCACAAACCCGCAACCCATTCCCTTCCCAGCATCCTGGGGGCAGGGGGTTTCATCACTGTCCTGGGTCAGGGAAGAGAGAGGGAGGCCTTGTGGTGGAGGGGAGGGGAGGAGAGCTCACCATCAAAGGTGTAAAGAAGGTTCTAGTCCCTCCAGAGCACACTCAGGGATGCTTTCTTGTGCTTCTGTCGCAAGGCCTGGTCTCAATCTTGCTTACTATAAATGCAGTGCTACGTCCTGCTTTTCCTTTACTTCATTGCATAAACCTTCCCTGAATCACTTACAGAATCTTTAGAACCACCATTTTTAAGGTTTGAATAGTTGCGTACCAAGTAAATGACCACAGCTTATTGAAACTCCTTTTTGTAGTCAACCACTTAGATTGTTCTGTTGTTATTTCTAGAACACATAACTAATGCTAATAAATAATGATGATAACACAGATTAGTATTTCCTGAGGATGGATCTGTTGCGTGGGTTCCAAAGCTCTAAGCAATTTCTATGGGCCCTGGAGTTTCCTCCACAGCTCCTAAGGCGGCTCTGGCACATGAGGAAGCTGGGAAAAGAACAGGGGTGATGGACACATCTGCCTTGCAGGGGTGATGGGCGCATCTGCCTTGGTAAGTGAACTTGTTGGTTCTGTCCCACGCAGCTTGGGTGTCTGCACGGCGGTGTGCTGCTGGGGTTGGAGAGGGGCCGCCCTACATAACGTCCCCACATAAAAGGGGCAGGTGTGCAGGTGGTCTCAGGGATGGTGGCAGCTTTGTCTGACTCCCCTCTACTGGGGGCTGTGGGGGATGTGGGAGTGGAGGGTGCGGATCACCCTCCTCCGGGGTCCTCCAACCTCTCCTTGGCCATTCTCTTTGACTTCCTTGGGAAAGAGTCCAGGCTTCAGAGGATTCTTTGCCCATTTCAATCTGACCCCATTTGAATCCCCAACGGTCGCAGTAAACCCCAGGCACACAAAGACAGAGACTTGTGGCTGGCTTGCGGTTGCTGTGATCACGTTGGAATCAGACAACGGCTGCCCTGGCAGGCAGCACCCAGGCACCTCTCAGGTGGGAAAAGACTGAGCCAGGTGAATGTCCCGGAGCTCCAGCCAGCTCAGGCTCCTATGGGTGATAACTGCACCTCTCGGAGGAAGCCAACAGAAAGTGCATGCAGTGGCAACATGAGCAAAGAGAAGTGCTGGGACCCGTTCTTTGCTGCCACCTCCAAGTCTGAACAGCAGGCTCTAAGGGGGGCATGGGACCCCCTCAGGAAGGGCCACTGCCCGTGCCTCACCTCCTGCCCGCCACTCCACTCTTTATTGCCCTACCTGACTGTAACAGGCTGCGTCTTCAACGTGGTGTCAGCTGCCCCAGAGACACACCTGAAGAACACTAGGAGACAGGGGTGCCATTCGGACATGAACAGGAGCTCCTACCTGAATGTGCAGACCTCCACCACTGGAGCTCTCGGGGGGAAAACATCCACGACAGCCTCGCTGAGCCTTGAAACATTTGCAGACCAAGCAGGCTCAGGTGCCCGTGTTTGCAGGCGGTTTTGTAGAACGTGTCATTTATCTTATATTGATGTACCCTTGAAAGCCCGAGAGGAAGTGTGGTCTTGTGGGGAGCTCTGTGCAGGCAACATGAGAGTCTGTATTGTCTTCCTAGCTCTGCCCCGGTTGTCAGAGGAGTCCATCTGGGCCACAGGGGTGAGGGGCCGTCACCCCTGCCTTTTGGTTAGCCAGTGACACCTCCCCAGTTGTGTGGCAGGTGATGCAGCAAAAGTGCCCATGAGCTCCTCTCAACATTCAAAACAAAACAGAGAGCCACTCTAAAACAGTGGATTTCTTGCAAATGGAATATGCTGAGAATCTGTGACATGTGCAGGTCGGTAAGTGAGAAGGAAACAGGAACTACCGATCTATTCTGACAATGTAGAAAGCAGTGGAGGTTTGGGGCCAGGAGAACAAAAGACCTATGGGAGAGGAGGTGACCCAGCAAGGGTGGCCATGGACTTGGGTGAATCACCTGAGCCCTGTCACTTGGAAAGAACCCTAACAACCATCTTAATCCTTTCTGCATAGATACCTTACTGTGCTGCTGCTGGGTGTGAAGCATGGCTACTAAAAATGTTCACTTCATTTTTAAAAAGTAGAGCAGGTTCAAGGTTATTGCTGTAGAAGACAGTGTCGCTCTCACTCATGTGCGTTGTGGGAGGTTTCCTTAGCAGGATTGAAAGAGGTGGAATTACAGTGGGCACTGGAATTGGCTATGGTTCACACATGTAGACATGATTGCATTTTTTTTGTTGTTTTGTTTTGTTTTGTTTTGTTTTGAGACAGAGTCTCGTTCTGTCGCCCAGGCTGGAGTGTAGTGGCACGATCTCGGCTCACTGCAACCTCTGCCTCTCGGGTTCAAGCGATTCTCCTGTCTCAGTCTCCCAAGTAGCTGGGATTATAGGTGCCCACCACCACACCCAGCTAATTTTTGTATTTTTAGCAGAGGCAGTGTTTCACCATGTTGGCCAGACTGGTCTCCAACTCCTGACCTCAGGTGATCCACCCACCTCGGCCTCCCAGAGTGTGAGGATTACAGGTGTGAGCCACCATGCCCGGCCGACTGTGGATTTTATCGCAGCAAAAAGTTCATCTTGGTACATCAGCTAAGACTGTGGTCAAGTGTAAGCCATTGAGTAGACTGGTTTTTGAGTGATTCTTGGAAGCTTGCAAGGACTTCTTTTGAGAAAAAAAAATAAAACTCTCTGGTAGAGTTAAACATGAATCGGCTTGCCCTGAGAGTTCGGGTTCTATGTCACGAGAGGTAGTTAAATGTGGATTGGGGGCCTGGTGCGGTGGCTAATGCCTGTAATCCCAACACATTGGTAGACTGAGGTGGGTGGATTGCTTGAGCCCAGATTGAGACTAGCCTGGCCAACATAGTGAAACCCCATCTCTACAAAAATACAAAAAATTAGCCAGGCGTGGTGGCATGTGCCTGTGGTCCCAGCTACTCAGGAGGCTGAGGTGGGAAGATCACTGGAGCCCAGGAGGCAGAGGTTGCAGTGAGCTGAGATGGCACCACTGCACTCCAGCCTGGGTCACAGAGCAAGACCCTATCTCCAAAAAAAAAAAAAAAAAAAAAAATGTGGAGTAGACAAATATGGGGCAGGGTTGCTGTTTGCTGTAAAGGGTGTTCACGTTTTATTTTGGAAGCTGAATTAGGTGAACTTTAAATTCTTTTTGCAACATAGAGTTCTACAGCTCCGGACTAATGGATCAGATTTTGCTAGTTGCAAAGATTTTTGAATTTTAATTGCAGTTTGCTGCTGTTTCACCCACAACAAAAGTAGAGGAAGAACTCATAGCTTATATGCACTGATCATGAACTCTGGAACTTTATAGAGCAGACGAGGAAAACTTGTGCAGGACCTGAACTTGAACTGCCTTGACTCTTGTTCCTATGTGCTGGGGGATGGGGCAAGGACATCTCACTAGGTATCAGTGGGTGGTATACACTATCTGAGTAAAGTCCTATCCTTATAGTGTTGTTTTCTTGCCTGGTGACTTGACTGAGTTTAGGCTTAGTGACCTGCTTGTAAAATGGCAAGAGTGTGTACGTGCATAAGTGATTAATTGACATAATGCAGGTAAATAGTACAGTACCAAACGCATAACAAATGCTTAATAAATGAAGATGGTGGCTGGCAAGTGGGGGTGCATGTCAATAAACAACATGTGAAGATATGGATCATCTGGTCACTTTAAACTTTTAGCCAGATCAATGTGGGCAAAATTTCTCTAAAAATAACTAGAATTGTGTGTGTGTGTGTGTGTGTGTGTGTGTGTCTGGACCCACAGAGAAGTTTTTAACACAGATACATAAAGTAGATAATCTCATTTATATTTTGGAAAATTTTAATTTTTAAAAATTTTTGTTATTTGATGATGATGATTTGTTTCCCCTTCAGAGGAGGTTTTCCAACTCTAGGAGATGCTGTTGACAATCTCACTTCTGAAGTTAAGAGGCCTTTTGAGTGGCTCTGGCCACTGAGAAGTGAAACCCTGGGAGCAGCTAGAGACCGCCAGCCTGTGATATTCAGAGTCAATGTGTAAGTGTGAAGTTCTGTGCAAGTAGGTTTTAAATAGGTACAGCCTAAAATACATAATTTTCTTATTATCAAAATCACATGCCTTTTTAAGGAAAACTCTAAGAAACACAGAAAAGCAAAGAGAAGAGGAAAATGAAGTATTCATATGGGTCTACCTCCAAAGATGCAACCAGCAACCCGCAACCTCTACTTTATTATCTTTTAGATTCCTTTACTCTCTTAAAAATGGGGCCCTACTCTAGCTGCTCTAATACCACTTCATCACTTTTTAAAAGCAGTAATTTGTTTCTTGTCATTATCTCTTCTCCATATATACGTACACACTTCTTTTTTTCAAAATGGAGATTGCATTGTTGTTTTGCCTGGTGGTCAGTGTAACACACAGATGGAAGTACTGCACATGCATAAACACTCGTAATCTGCCCCTCACCAATCCCTGTCCCAATCAGAGTAACCATTTTGGCATAAGCTCTTTCTTTACTTTTTTTTTTTTTTTTTTTTTTTTGAGATAGAGTCTTGCTCTGTTGCCCAGGCTGGAGTGCAGTGGCACTATCTTGGCTCACTGCAGCCTCTGCCTCCTGGGTTCAAGCAATTTCCCCAGCCTCATCCTCAGCCTCCTGAGTAGCTGCAACTACAGGTGCATGCCACCATGCCCGGCTAAGTTTTTGCATTTTAGGAGAGACAGGGTTTCACCACGTTGGTGAGGATGGTCTCGATCTCCTGACCTCGTGATCTGCCTGTCTCGGCCTCCCAAAGTGCTGGAATTATAGGCATGAGCCACCGCGCCCGGCTGGCATATGCTCTTTCTGAATATTTTGTTTACTGTGGATTCCTAATTAGGGAAAAAGTAGTCAGGCTGGTGGGAGTCAGGCGGGTGGGAGCAAGGGAAAATAAAAAGAGAAAGCAGATAAGCAACAAGTCTGCCTTTCTTTTTTTTTTTTTTTGAGACGGAGTCTCGCTCTGTCGCCCAGGCTGGAGTGCAGTGGCCGGATCTCAGCTCACTGCAAGCTCCGCCTCCCAGGTTCACGCCATTCTCCTGCCTCAGCCTCCAGAGTAGCTGGGACTACAGGCGCCCGCCAGCTCGCCCGGCTAGTTTTTTTTTTTTGTATTTTTTAGTAGAGTTTCACCGGGTTAGCCAGGATGGTCTCGATCTCCTGACCTTGTGATCCGCCCGTCTCGGCCTCCCAAAGTGCTGGGATTACAGGCTTGAGCCACCGCGTCTGCCTTTCTTTATGGTCCAGGACACACAGCCCTTCCGAGCAAGTAACTCTCACCAGACACCTGCAAGTTAGTTCACTGCAACCTTGGCATTATTAATACTACACAAAGCCCTCTTCAACAGATGGTATAAACACTACCCTGTAAAATCTCCAGCAAACCTTTGTTTCCTTGCTCTCAGTTTCTCTCTGCTGCCTGCCCGTTGTCACTCTGGCAACGTATTTTCTAATAAATCTTCTGCCTTTCTTTACCTGCAACTGTCTCGGTAAATCTTTTACCTCCACACCACCGGCTGTCATTCCCCCACGACATTGAACACGTTTCTCACACAGGTAATTTCTTTCCTCTTCTGCCCAGGGCTGGGTTCATAGAATATCTAATATTTGATAATCTGCTTTTTACATTTAATAATGCATTGTGAATATCTTTCCATTTATTAAACATTCTCGTACAGCATTATTTTAATGTCATTTATTACCTTGCATGGATGTATTCTCATTTATTTCACTGGTAGGTACTTAGGTTTTTAGCATGTTTTTCCTTTTTTTTTTTTATTTTTTTTTTTGAGACAAGGTCTCGCTCTGTCACCTAGGCTGGAGTGCAGTGGTATGATCCTGGCACACTGCAGCCTCAACCTCCTGGTTTCAAGTGATCCTCCCACCTAAGCCTCCTAAAGTGCTGGGATTATAGGCACGAGCCACAGGGCCCAGCCAGTTTTTAGCATGTTTTCAATATGCTCACAATACTGCAATGCATGTCTTTGCCACGAATAATTCTTGTGGGACTGGGCGTGGTGGCTTGCACCTGTAATCCCAGCACTTCGGCAGGTCACTTGAGGCCAGCAGTTTGAGACCAGCCTGGCCAACATGGCAAAACCCTATCTCTACTAAAAATACAAAATTTAGCCGGGCGTGGTAGCACATGCCTGTAATCCCAGCTACTCGGGAGGCTGAGGCATGAGAACCGCTTGAACCTGGGAGGCAGAAGTTGCTGTGAGCCGAGATCGTGCCACTGCACTCCAGCCTAGGGGACAGAGTGAGACTCTGTCTGAAAAGAAAAAAAAAAAAAAGTATTGTTATTATTGTGCATAACCAATAACATCAGGAATATTTTCATGATATATTCATAGAAGTGAAATTGCTGGTTCAAAAAAAAGTACACAAATTTGAAGCTCTAGATATGTATTGCCAAACTGCCCTTCAGAATGGTGAGACCAGCCTGGACTCCCAGCAATGGCTTATGAATGAGCCCATTTATCAGCACTCTCATCCGCCTGAAATGTTATATTATGGTACAATCTGGTAAAATCCATTTAAAAAATGCATTCCTTTTGTTTGTTTATTATTTTAATACTTCCAATTTACATTAGAAACCAGTTTGCATTTAATTTTATTAGATTTTGTTATTAAATTACTAAATTTCTGGTTTCTTTCTGTCTTTTTAAGAAACATTATTTATTTAAATCATTTAGAATTTCTTTTGGTGTCAGATATGAAGGGCTAAAACTCAGTTTTTTCCAAATAGTTAACCAATTGTCCTGGCACTCTTTATTATAAGCTATTCTTTTGTTTGTTTGTTTTTGAGACGGAGTCTTGCTCTGTTGTCCAGGCTGGAGTGCAGTGGCCTGATCTTGGCTCACTGCAACCTCTGCCTCCTGGGTTCAAGCGATTCTCCTGCCTCAGCCTTCCAAGTCGCTGGGATTACAGGCACCCGCCATCATGTCTGACTAATTTTTGTATTTTTGTAGAGACAGGGTTTCACCATGTTGGCCAGGCTGGTCTTGAACTCCTGACCTCAGGTGATCTGCCTGCCTCGACCTCCCAAAGTGCTGGGATTACAGGCATGAGCCACCGTGCCCAGCTTCTATAATCTATTCTTTCCCCATGTTTGTGAATGCTACGTTTGTCATGTAATCCACATGTTCAAATGGAGTCTATTCATGCATCACTTCAGTTGTTGAAATCAGCAATTTAAAACTGATCAGTAAATATCTAGCAGCTGATAATCCCATGAGGCCAGAGAAACTTTTGCCTTTGAGAAAGAAAATGTTTTCCTTCTGATTCTAAAATAATAGGTGAGTTGCATTCCTCTGTCTCTGCAATTTTTCCTTCTGCTAGGACCCACAGATGGGGAAAATGAGACATCTGATGAGGCAGCAGGAATCCAGAAACCAGAACACGGCTAACCAGTAACGAAGTTGTGGGATCACTGACGCTCCCCTACCCCAGACACGGGTGGTCAAAGTAGAAACTGAAGATCAGCCTCAGAGACTCCCAGACTGAGGAGTCAGCCTAATTTTCTGATAAGAAATTAAAGACTAGGGGCTGGGGGAAGTGAGAGAAGTATTATTATTCTCAAACTTTTAGGGGGAAAAAAAAAACACAAAATGAAACAAAACAGTGAAAAGAATGATCAGGAAGTCAGTAACTTCATTGTGCCTGTGCTTGCAATGCCATGCTTTTAACTGTAGGAATTAGCCATTGTAATAACAAATCCCACTGCTGTAAAGAAAGTATAAGTGAGTGGGAAAGGATCTTAATTGTGCTCTCTCATCTGACCAGCTTGAGTGTTCACACCATGCAGCCACAGCCAGAGCAGCACACTCTATCTGGGGTGGTGAATTGTAATTTTAGGCAAATATCAGAGGAGAAAATAAATTACCTTGAGTGCTTATAAAACTAAAAATAGTAAGAGAAGGCCAGGTGCGGTGGCTCACACCTGTAATCCCAGCACTTTGGGAGGCTGAGGAGGGTGGATCACCTGAGGTTAGGAGTTCAAGACCAGCCTGGCCAACATGGTGAAACTTTGTCTCTACTAAAAATACAAAATTAGCCGGGCATGGTGGTGTGTGCCTGCAATCCCAGCTACTCGGGAGGCTGAGGCGGGAGAATCGCATGAACCCAGAAGGCGGAGGCTTCAGTGAGCCAGGATCATGCCACTGCACTCCAGCCTGGGTGACAGAGTGAGACTCGATCTCAAAAAATAAAAAAATTTAAAAAAAAGAGGAGATGTCATATCAAATAAGAGGAAGGGCACAGTCACATGAGGTTTTTATATGGCACCAAATAACCTGTTTGAGTAGGGAATAAATGCCGACACTGTCAGGTTATGAGCCACTACGATGCCCACTTTTCCTGCCCCCACTCTCCCTTCTGTTGTTGGTTTGCCCCCAATTTACTGCTCCCTGTGTGTGTTGAGCTTTGTAAGCTGCCCCAGATCCTGTTTGGGAATTAGGCAATGCAAGAATAAATAAAAACATTGATTCTTAGGAGCTTTTCAATGTATTATAAAATTGAATTTTAACAGACAAGTTAATAAAAATAAAAAGAGGAATACTTTTGTTTTGATCTCTTGTTATTTAAATGAAATTAATTCCTTTACCAGTGGAAAGTTTTTGTTTTAACACTCATGGTCAGCGCTGGCCTCCCCTCCCCTCCTCTCCTCTCCTCTCCTCTCCTCTCCTCTCCTCTCCTCTCCTCT